>NW_017670328.1:612885-743282 GCF_001879085.1 Nicotiana attenuata
CCCCCCCCCCCCCCCCCCGTGTTTGAATGCGAAGTATGCGAATTGGAACACTAGAAGTCTTGCTTCACCGGTGGAAATGACTTATGAATGGTTAAATAATCCTTTTCTAATGATGGAAAGCAAAGCTTGCCATCGAACCAATTAACAATCCATATAGTCGTTTGTCATCGATGTGAAAATTTTTGTGCCTTAGTGTTTAAAGGTCTTTCCTTTTTTTCGATGAAGCTCCCTTCGTGGTATGTTTTCCATTGTTGCCTTGTTAAAAATCTTGCCAGAAAAACTTGACTAGGACAAAAACTTGACGAAGGAAAAAAGAGTGCAGCAATACTTTCAATATTAACAGGATCCATCCAGTAATACCTTTTGAGGTGAGTCACATTCAAATTGTTGGGCAACTTGACTCCATCTTGATTTTCAAACTCGTACGATCCTTTAACGGTAACAGCTAAAATCTGGTAAGGAGCTTCCCATGTTGAACCCAGTTTTCCGGTGTTGACTTCCCGAGTGCTCTGAGTAACCTTTTTCAAAACCAAGTCTCCTACTTTGAAGTAGCGGAGATTGGCCCTCCGATTATAGTATCTTTCCATCCTTTGATTTTGAGTCGTTATCCTCACATATGCCAAGTCCATGTGTTCGTCTAGCAAGTCCAACCTCACCAGCAGCGCTTCATTGTTTGCTTCTTCATTTGTTCGGAAAAACCTTAAAGTTGGCTGCCCTACTTCCACCGGTATAAGAGCTTCCGCACGATATACGAGAAAGAAAGGTGTTTCTCCCGTGCTCGATTTTGCTGTTGTCTGATATGCCCATAAGTCACCTAGTAACTCTTCGAGCCATTTGCCTTTAGCAGCTTCTAACTTCTTTTTAAGGTTTTGGATAATCACTTTATTGGTTGACTTTTTTGTCGGTTAGCACTTGGATGGTACGGTGAAGATGTAATCCTCTTGATTTTCAAATCTTCCAAAAATTTTGTGACCTTTGAGCCTATGAATTGTGGTCCGTTGTCGCAAGCAATCTCTTTCGGTATTCCTAATCGGCATATTATGTGGTCCCTTATGAATTCGACCACTTCGCGCTCACCGATCTTTTGGTAAGGACCTGCTTCAACCAATTTAGTGAAGTAGTCAGTTAAAACTAAAAGAAATCTTACCTTTCCGGGGCCCGGTGGCAGAGGACCGAAAATGTCCATCCCCCATTTCATGAATAGCCATGGGGACAACACCGAATGCAATAGTTTTGCTATTTGGTGCACCAATTGCGAATGGTGTTGACATTTGTCACATTCTGAATGAATGCCTTTGCGTCCTACTCCATTCGGGGCCAATAGTAAGATGCCCTAACCGGCTTTAGAACTAATGAATCTGCACCGAAATGGTTCTCACAAATTCCTTCTGGACTTTTCTCATCACGTAGTCTGCCTCTTAGGCTCCCAGACATGGGTCCTTGGTATGACCTTCTATATAACTGCCCATCTACAAGGCAGTAACGAGTTTCTTTGGTTTGTAATGCCCAGGATAACTTCGGGTCTGCGGGTAACTTGCCATGCCGAAGGTATTCGACGACCTCATTCCTCCAGTCCCAAACTAAATTAGTTGAAGTGACCTTGCAGTAACCATCAACATCCAGCACTGAGTACAGAAGTTGAACAACTATACCAGAGTCAGATATTTTCATCTCCTTAGATGACCCAAATTGGCCAATGCATCTGCTTCCACATTTTCTTGCCTTGGAATGTGTAAGATCGACCATTCCTTGAACCCTGCGAGCAATACATGAACCTTGTTCACATATTGGTGCATATGCTCTTCCTTTGCATCAAAAATCTCGTATACTTGATTTACTGCCAGCTGGGAATTGCATTTTATCTCGATGACCTCGGAGCCGAGTCCCCGAGCCAATTCAAGTTTTATAACCAAAGCCCCATACTCGGCTTCATTGTTAGTTAATGGAACAATCTTAATGTCCTGACTCAAGGTTTCTCTCGAAGGCGTGACTAGAACTATCCCGAGACTGAACCCTTTTACGTTGGAAGCTCCATCCGTAAACAAGGTCCAGCCTCCTTATGTCATTTTCCACACCAGCACTGTTTCCTTAGCATCCAAGGGCATTAACCCGGGACTGAAATCGGCCACAAAGACGGCCACAACTTGTGACTTGATCGCAGTCCTAGGTTTGTACTCAATGTCGAACTCACTAATTATGACTGCCCTTTTAGCCGAACGACCTGAAAACTCAGGCTTGTGAAGGACATCCCTTAAGGGAAATGTTGCTAAAATATCTATGGGGTGGCACTGGACATAAGGCCTAAGCTTTCGAGAGGCGACTACGAGAGTTAAAGCCAGCTTTTCGAGATGCGGATAACTAGCCTCCTCTCCCAATAATATTTTACTCACATAATAAACAAAACATTGTGTACCTTCTTTCTCTGGGAATAAAACGGCACTTACCGCTGCTTTCGAGACCGCTAGATATATTAGCAATTGCTCTCCTTCCCCCATTTTTGACAGTAACGGGGGGCTTGATAGGTACCTTTTTAGGTATTTCAAGGCCTGTTGGAATACCGGAGTCCATTTGAAATTATTTTTCTTTTTGAGGAGTGAGAAGAAGTGATGACACTTTTTAGAGGATCTCGAGATGAATCCACTTAGGGCCACCAATCTTCCGGTCAGCCTCTGTACCTCCTATACATTTGCTAATTGGAGCGGAATGTCCTCGATAACTTTGATTTTGTCGGGATTTACCTCGATCCCTCTTTGTGAGATCAGGAATCCGAGGAATTTTTCGGAACCAACCCCGAACGTACATTTTTCCAGGTTGAGTTTCATGTTATGCTTCCTCAAGATATTGAAAGTTTCTTGGAGGTGTTTCAAATTATCTCCTGCATTCAAAGACTTGACTAACACATCATCAATGTATACCTCCATTGTTTTTCCTATCTGATTTTCAAACATTTTGTTGACGATCCTCTAATAAGTGGCTCCGGTGTTCTTAAGCCCAAACGGCATCACATTATACCAATATATGCCAAAGTTTGTTATGAAAGAAGTTTTTTCCTGATCTTCCGGATTCATCTTGATTTGATTGTACCCGGAGTAAGCATCTAGAAAACTCATTAACTCGTGTCTGGCTGTAGCATCAATCATTTGATCAATGTTTGGGAATGTAAACATGTCTTTAGGGCACGCCTTATTTAAATCCTTATAGTGTATGCACATTCTATGTTATTCTTATTTGGTACTACAACTACGTTGGCTAGCCATTCTGGGTATTTTACCTCTCAGATGGAACCAATATCTAGTAATCGGGTTACATCTTCTTTAACAAGCCTATTTCAGACCTCCACTATCGGGCGTTTCTTTTGCCTTACCGGTGGGAAATTTGGACCCAGGATTAGATTGTGAACGGCCACCTCTAATAGGATACCTGTCATATCCGAGTGTGACCATGCAAAACAGTCGACGTTAGCTTTAAGAAAATTGATAAACCCCAACCTGAGCTCGGGGTTTAATCCTGTCCCCAGGTGGACTTCCTCTCCAAGAACTCTTGTCCTCTGTGGTTGACTTGGTCGCATCTGTCTCCTACGGTACCTGAAATTATCTCGACACCTGGTGGGATTCGATGATTCCTCGCCTTTACCATCTTTGTTCGGAAAGGGAGAAGACATCGGCTCCTGTAATTGCTATTTGATGGGCTCCTTCCCTTTGCTGCTGGAAATTGTTACTGCGTTCATTTCCCTTGCTGCCGGTTGGTCCCCTCTTATCTGCTAGATCTCTTAGGGTGTTGGAAATTTCAATAACTAATGATATGTCGAGGGTATGGCCTTCATCTCGTGTATCCACGGCCTCCCCGGGATTATATTGTAGCCCATGTCACCATCTACACCTTCGAATAAGGTAGTTTCGGTTACCCCTTCGACGTTCGTGGGCAGCAGGATCTCTCATCAGGTTGTCACACTTGTCAAGTTGAATCCAGCTAAGAGTTTTGTCATCAGTATGATGTTTCTAGCCAGCTTTTCATGCTCCAGCAAACTCCATTGGATGATGTTGGTTGAGCTCCCTGGGTCAACTAAAACACGCTTAATTTTAAAATCTAAAACATTAAGAGAGATTACCAGAGTGTCATTATGTGGTAGAAGAAGTCCGTCAATGTTTTCCTCCGTAAGGTGATATCATCCTCCGTGACTTTCCGAAGTCTCTTGTTATGAGTTACCGATATCTTTGTTTTTTTGGTCGCCGAGAAGGTTACACCGTTGATTTCGTTCCCTCCAAAAATCATGTTAATGGTCAACCGAAGGGTGTCTTCTACTGCCTTCTGCATTGTCCCAGGTTCGGTTGTAGTTGTTCTTGGCTCAATCACTTAAAGATTCCCTGAGATGGCCATTCTTTAATAATGTCACCACCTCTTCACGTAGATGTCGGCAGTCCTTAGTTCTATGGCCGTGAGTCCCATAATATTCACACCACAAGTTGGGATCCCTTTGGCTGGGATCAGATCTGATTGGCTTCGGAAATCGTGCTTCTTTGATATTCCTCATCGCCGATACCAATTCCACTAAGCTGATGTTGAAGTTGTAATCCGATAACTTGGAATAAGTGGAGTCTCGAGCCCCCGGTACCTCTTTTTCTTGTAATGCCCTGTTGTTCCGGGCTTCCGGCCACGGTTGGTTCTTCTATCGGGAGGGAACCTATCCGAGAAGTGAAACCCTTTGCTGTTGCAACCCTTGGTTCTTTCATATAGCAGGAAACGACCTTTAGAAGATCATCGATCCGCATCGAAGTCACTTTTAAACTTGCCCTGATTCTTATCTCAGTTCCGTCACTTGGTTGATGTCAGGAACTCGAGCTGATCGTCCTATATCTTGACTCATAACGGTTATGGACATCCACCCATGTAGTTGCTTGAAATTCGAGCATGCTTTCCCTAAATTTTCAGGTGGCGTCGGAGCTCCGTGGATTCAAACCCTTTGTGAATGCCTCCATTGCCCACTCATTCGGTACAACCGGTAGCAGCATCCTCTCTTTCTGGAACTTGATCATAAATTCTCGCAGAAATTCGGACTCACATTGCGCAATTCTGAATATGTCTGCCTTCCTGGATTGGACCTTCCTTTCCCCACATGGACCTTAATGAATAAATATGCAAGCATCTCAAAATAGTCAACTGAATGTTTGGGTAAGAGTGAATACCATGTCAGGGACCTTTTGTGAGGGTTTTGCCAAACTTCTTCAGCAAGACCGACTCGATCTCATGTTGAGCCAAATTGTTCCCCTTCACAACGGTGGTGCAGGTTGTGATGTGCTCCTGTGGATCCAAGGTCCCATCGTACTTTGGTATGTCCTGCATTTTGAACCTCTTCGGAATTAACTCTGACGATGCGCTCGGCTTAAATGGTAATTGCATGTATTTTTTCGAATTTAGGCCTTTCAGAACTGGCGGTGCGCCCGAAATATGGTCCATCCGAGCGTGAAACTCCTTTGCATTTTGATCCATCCGTTCGTTCATTGCCCTTATAAACCTCATGAGCTCAGTTTTGAAGGGGGCATTCCTGTTGTCATTCCCATATCTGCTATTGGTTCCCCCGATACCATCGAAATCGACTTTACCCCTTGGGGTGTTATTGTCGACCCTCTGAGCCATTTGATTTGCAAGAACACTGGGAGGAACCGGACCCCTTTCGTTTGTATTATTGGAAGCACCTGACAACGCTTTTTTTAACTTTCTCATTACCCGGTCCTGCCTTGGGAGGTGACTAGCTCATGATTGCTTTCTGCTGTTCTCTTAAGATTTTCACTATTTCTACCACGTGTTCCTCCTCCGCATCATCGGGAGTTGGCTCACGCACATGTCGTAGATATTGCCCTTCACGAATCGAGGTTGTTTCGTCCTCCTTGTTACGGGTGTCGCTGATTGAGTCATCATGTTGAGGCAAATCTTTGTGCCCCTCTACGTTGTGTGTGATGTTGACATCATTATCTGCCATATCTGATTTCTTACTAGGGAAAAAATTAAACAAGTTTGTGACAAACGTAAGGATCAAGCAATTACGCAACTGTCTGAGCCCCGCGGTGGGCGCCAAACTATTTACCCGTAAAATGGCACAGTGTGTTACGTCGTTTATAGACAAGCGAACTGATTTAATTCAAAAATGATAAAGAAATAAGATTAAAAATGAGATTTAGTAATTAAAATTGAAGAAGATGACAAGCCTGGTTCCAGGCGCAATATCCTCGGGGATAAAAGTGGAAGCCATGATAAAAAATAAGTAAAGTTGTTTGATTGAAAGCAAAAGTAAAATATAGCATATGTTTGCAAAGAAATTCCTTCCTTACAATGGCTATTGAGCCTATTATTTATAGTTTTATCTAGGGAAGCAAGATTCTAGGATCAAGCTCCTCTTAAATGATAATAAAAAGTGTCATTGATGAATATGTAATGGCAAGCCATAAATATAAATATTCTCCGTAACAGTTGTCCATTTAGTGCTAGAAAATATTCTCTCATTGAATGCTATCCGATAACCATTACTCGATCTGCTCCTGCTGGCTACGCTCCCTTCGGAATTTACCCCATGTCGTTTATAATTGTTGTATCCAGTACTAATTGTTACTTGACTTGTCTTTTGCCTATTTTCGGTTTCACGCGTCATGCTACCATTCAACCATTTATTATAAACCGATTTCGGTTTTCAGGCAGCTCCAAAATTCTCTTGTTTACACTTATGCCCCTATAATCCTGCCCCCATTTCACTTAATCAAGTTTTAACCTTTTGCAAATTGTATATATTGTGTAAAGGATAAACAAAGTTTGGTCAAAGTGTCGCCTTTTATTAAATCGAATATGTAAGTCCTTTCTGCTAAATCTTCTCGAATGAGTTGTACAGACATCCAAAAATGAACCAAACATGAACAAACACCGAGTGACAACCGCCGCTTTTGTTGAACGAGAGTAATGCAAATCTTCAATAGGAAATCCAAACGATTTTCTAAAATTTAGATAAAAAAGGCTACATAAAAGAGTAAAATCTACTGTTAAAGGTCTATTTAGAAATACAAACATGACTCTCTTCAAGTGATGCATCTTTTCCGGAACACAATGCAGTCTACAGGTCCCTTCCATTGGCCAAACAGCTTCACATTACGGATTTTCACTATGAAAGGCGAGCAAACACGATAACCATCTATCAAGATACAGTAACAGCACAATGTATTCATCTGACTCGTCTTCTTTCCCTGGATCTGTCTCTACTATCGTCATCCCTCTCCCTGCTTCCTCTCTTCCTCTCCCGTCCACTGTCTCTCTGTTTTTCACTTTCTACATCATGAACTCTTTCCCTCTCTCGTCGTTTTTCCTTGTCTCTGTTCACATCATTTTCCCTGTCTCTGCTGGAAGATTTCCTCTGAGGACTTTCACTTCTGCTTATGCTTCGATGACGTTTCCTTGAAGTTTCCCGGGGATCCTCTCTCTTGTCCCTCCTCTCTGAAGTTGAACTACTCGCTGTTTAATTTGGAAGAACAGATACACTACAGGAATTAGTTTCACCTTGAAGGCAGAAAGTAAAGCACCTTCACATTGGTAGGTGTGCAGACAGCAAAATTTTGCTGTGTCTATTATCTGGGAAATGTACATCTATATCTTAATGTAACAAAGAAGATGAACGATTCATCTCATACATGCCCTCCAAATAAGGTATAAACTATAAGGAATCTCGTAACAGTTTGCAATAAACATTAACCATCACTGCCTTTGCAATAAATGCAAAGAAGATGAACAAGGGTTCGAGGCATGATATTTCAGTCAAAAGAAAAAGGATATCTGATAATATTTCCTCACTCCCTTCATTTTTGTGTTTATCACCAGACACAAAAGAAGAAGAAAAACACTCCTCTACAAACAAGAGGAGTCAGAGATGCTTGACACAAAATATCTGATAGTGCTTTCCAAAGAGCATATAATGAGATTAGAGCACCAGACTTCAGTTAATGTCTATGAGAACATCCTAACTTCCACCAGTCACCTGGGTATCCGATAACTTATCAACTTAACCGAGATAAAATGCAGGCTTTAACTGTGTAAGAGAAAGACCACTTGCAAAAGCAGAAATAAGTAACTACTTGTACAAAAAAAGGGGGGTTACTGAAAGTACAAAGTCAAAATATTTAGTTGAAAAGATATCACGTCAAGATTAAAATAACATACTCCATGCATCTTAGTTTAAATTCTTGGAGAAGGAAGAATGCCATTTGAGGGGTCAAGTGGATTAGACATAAAAGGAAGCAACAAGCTTTTGTTAATTGGAATTAAGCTACTTCGAGATCAATAGGAAATTGGACAGCCGTAAAGGGTGCAAAATTTTATGATAGAAGATATCTTTTCCAAAGAATCTGAGAAATCTTAAACCTGAACACAAAAGATATAGAAATGTCAAACTACTTGTAGATTTATCACTTACTCTTTCTTGAAACATCTCGACTGAAATTTGCTAAACCATATTCAGATTGAAGCCGTTGCCGATGGATTTCAACTTTCTTTTCTATTTCATCTGGATTATTTATCCCTCGCTCTTCAAGAGATTCACGATATTCAATCAAAGCAACCTCAAGGCGCCTCAGCTTTAGTCTGCCATGAGCAAGTCGTATACCAATCAAAATCCAAAAGAGAAGACAGAATTGAAGAATGTAATATAAAAAATCCGGAATCAAATTTATAGCAATTCAATGGTGTTAGCAAGAAAACGGATGCGCTAAGGCGCAACTTCGCGCCGCTGCTACGCCTTTGTATCTTGCCTTATCCGCCTTTGCTTCTGCGTACACACTACCCTCCCCAGACCCCACGGTGTGGGATAAGACTGAATATGTTATTGTTGTTGTTGTTATCCTTTACTAAGAAACTAATCAAAATAGAAACCCTTCTTTTTCAAAGTCAGCTTTCTCCCTTCTTGTTTTAGTGAAATAAGGGGCGCTAACGCGACCTTCCTTCAGCTGGTTTCGCCCTATCTATTCATCTATTTTCTCAAATGGATATTTAGGGATCTCTCTTGTTCATAGATCTTGAAACCAGATCAATATCCATTTCTCAATAGATCTATTTATCGATAGAAAGATAAAAATCTCTATCCATATTAGTTGAAGATTGTGACAGATGAAATCTTCTCTGTAAGTTGCCAGAAATTCATAGTTCATTTTACCTCCTCCAATTTACTACACTTACTAAATGACCTCAGGCTGTCATTTACTATACTGCGTAGCATGGACATCATACATTGAGGAAGCATTGAGCACATGTTTATTCATTAAAAACTAGTATTCAACTGAAAGAAGACACAAAAAGGAACTAGTCTAGGTCAACTGTGTGAGCTAGAGACAGGAGTTTGCCTATCCATCTTCAAAACTCAATATGTGAAAGTTGAAGTCCAACATTCTCCAATCCATTCCTCTCTTATCCTTTCTTTCATTCTCTTTTCTTCAACTTGTAGGTTTATGCTAGCTTTCTTTTCCGAAACTGATAACCACTTGTAAGTAAAACTAGATTAAACTGGGAGGTACAACATGGAGAAGAGGTTGTATTTCAATTTCCTTTTGTTTTATGGTAAATCTTTAACTTGATCTACAGCAAGATTAGGACCCAGGTCAAAAAGAATCGCTACGAACATTATGTAGAATGCTCTTAATGATTCTGTACTTGTTCCAAAAACATTTAGAAGACTGTAGAATATTATTAATGTGCATGTCATAATAATAAGGAATTTCACGATTTAGAAAACTCAATTTCATGTAGCTCAGAGCTCCTACATAAGGAGCCATCTCGTACGTTGTTAATAACCAATTCAATAAGTTTTCTCCCTTCTCTTACTCTTTTCACGGAGTGTACCCCTCTGACAAACTTCTGACTCAACATTAAGAATGCAGAGCTGTCATGCCATTTTAGTTTTAATTCTTTCTGTTTCAGTCTAAATATTCTGCTAGATCAAAACTACAGTTCTGCACCTGTAGTTTATAATTTTATCTAAAATATTCCTCATTCTGTAAAAAGGAATGATTGACAAAATTATGTTAAAGCTACACGTCAACAAAGCTGGGTTTTAAACTGTAAGGGCCACATCCATCATCTCAATTAAAATAAACATATAGTTGATGGTTGTACACGTCATTGAACCGTAAAGCTCTGGAACACACTTAACAAGAAGGGAGGTAATTTGCAAGTTCAAATGTTGAGGGGGCTTAATAACCTGTTTCCACTGCAAATATGGTAACATTCAGGAATAGAATAATGAAGGAGCGTATTTGATTTCTCTGAAATAATGGTGCGGTAGAGGGAGATTTCAGTTTTATGAATGGGCAAAAACAAGAAACGAACATAACAACAGACCCCTCAACCAACAACAACCCCAGTGGAATCCCACAAGTGGGGTCTCGGGAGGGTAGTGTGTATGCAAAAAGCAAGACTCATTAGGTAGTGTGTTATTCTTTTTGTCCAAAAAGAGAGTCTCTTTTTACTTCCGAAACTCAAACTCTTCAGCCAAATTTGTCAAAGCATCAAACTTGAAATACAAAATCATTGTTCATAGTTTTTCCATTTACTCACTACTCTACGTTCTACCTATAAAGGACAATCTAATTCAAGACTAATCTACTTGAAAATAGTAAGTAAATGTTACTACCTTCCTTCGACAAAAGGAGTATACTCAAATGTCAAAAACTAACACGACATGAAGACTTGAAGATCAAAAAAAATTTGGCAAAACGAAACCTATTTCGATGCATCAAACAACACATCTATATTTACATATTTACCTCTGTTCTTCAGTCATTCCACTTTCTAGATGTGTTGAATTGCTCGTGTCAGTTGTAAGTCCCATCTCCTCAATATTACCAATGCCATCTCCAGCATTTTCACTTCCAGAAGATGAATATGTCAACCCCAGGTCTCTCATATCTCTCTTTTGTTCATCATCACTTTCATTATCCTCCCTGGCCCATTTAGAGGCTGGCAAAATAGACCGATTTTTACCCTCATCAAATAAGTCATTTGAATCAAGCTGTGGACTAGAATTTGAGGGAACCGACAACATAGAGACTTTGCCTTCGAGTTGTTTGTCGTCATTCACATAACTATTCCAGCCTGAAGCCATCTGATCCAACTTAGTATTGGTCTCTTTTTGGCTACTAAGGTATCTGCCAGAATTTGGACGGTTTACAAGTTTTAGATCATCATCCAGTTCATATCCTCTCTGGTTCTCTGCTTCCTCAAGGTAAAGTAACCGAGAAACCATCATTTCCCTACCGCCTATGAGAGACAAACCATTGTGCCTGCATCGTCTTTCTAACTCCGGAAGGGGAAGACTCAGTAGCTCCTTCATGGCAGCTCCTTTCCCAATTGCCAGTGCAGCATCTTGGTTAACCTTGTCACCATCCAGTGCAGTTTTAGTGCTGATCGTTTGTTCTAGTTCAGGGGCATCACCACCAAGAGAATGAAAGAGGATGACACCGGAGTTCCCAGATCGAAGAAAAGTTGCACGTAAACCATTGACATAAGCATCGGAAAATAAAAACCAATCAGCCCACACTTGAAGAACTTTCAGAACTCTCTCCTGCAACGTGTCAAGCAAAGCTTAGCAACACATCAAGGAGGATAGAAACAGGCTACAAATCCAACATGTGCAAAAGCAGTATGGTAATGGGAATGGCTTACTTTGAGGGCCTCAGCAGTAATCCTTCCTGTAATACTACGATACAAGTCATTGAAACTTTCCATTATGTCTGGTAAAGTGGCCTCAAATTTAGTGCGATATGCTGATGCATTCTTAACAGGAGCACTACTATTGTGGAGAATATCTGAGACAAGCATAAGCCGGGCAACTTTTGTTGGTATTGGAGTTTCTTTAAGCGTCAAAGATTCTGTTAGAACTTCAACTACCTGCAACTCAGTAGCAACAGGGAACTGTTTCAGGAAAATACAATGGAAACAATTACGATCACAGGATCCCTCAACTCATTCATGGTCCTATCTATTACAATTAATGTTCAAGTCTCATCTTTATGCTAAATAATATAAAAACACCTTCAGAGAAGCTGATGGCACTTTGAAATTAGATGCGGAAATCACCAGCAGGTTTGTTTATTCAACTGCTAAACATGAAATAGAAGCTTTGAAAGGTAAAATAGTAAAATATCAAATAATGAATGTAGACCCAACAGAATGCCCTCTTCCACTTCCAGTCGGTTCAAGTATTTGAATAGACAAAAAAGTGCAGTACAAAAATAACGGAAAATTTGTAAAACACCAACTGAAAATTTACCTCTCCAGCAGCATCAGCATTGTCTAGAGCAAAACCCATTGCTTCTCTTATCTGACTTCTTTCAAGAGTCAATGAACGTAGCATATCCTCAAATTCATCTCTCTGTGCATCAGTTAATGTCCTTTCTACTTCTACACGCTGCAAATGTTAAAAGATAAAAGTTAAATAAAAAAACATTTGTCAGATGAAAAGAAAATCCCTTACACTTTCAGAATGAAGATCCCAAAAAATCAAAATTAACTTGACATGAATCTCTAGCATCATGAATGTACCCTGCTTTTTCCAGCAGCATATGCAGTCCCCAATTCCTTTTCGTTCTCATCTCCTTTTGATGTAGGCAGAGGAGGTGGTATCCACCTACAAGTATTAACAAAAGTTTGGTCAACGACATACAATATTCAATCGAAAACTCAAAAAAACAAAGGGCTTCGTCCCTCCATCCACACATCATTCTAACTTTTGCAACAATAAAGTAGACGAGTTCAGTTACATACTAAATACTAGTTTAAGTTTTCCATTAAGCATATTCACTATGTAAGGTACTTTCCAGATGCTCTCTATTCAGGTCGTTCAATATGAGGGACTGAATAAGGTGGTATCCAGTCCCTCCGGATTGGATTGTTAAAGAAGATTATACAGGGGATTGAAATTTTCACCGTCATTTCCAAAATGCCCCTCATCAAATCTCAAAACAATTCACAGAAAAGGAATACGCAAGAAACAAAGAAAATAAAAATGTCTTATATTAGCGGGACATTTTAGTCATGTTGGCCCTTTCAGAGATTGGTATCCCCTGGCCCCGAGCAACGCCATGGGATAAGAGAGGTTTATCCATATAACTTAATCTACCCGGAGGCCTACCAATAGCAGGTTTAGGTAGAATAAAAATCATTCCACTCCATGTGGTTATTAGTAACGCATATCAGACGACCCCTTTATATGCATATATACAGTGGAGACTGATTTCAAACGCTTTGCATTAGGACCCACAATATCTGCACCAGAAACTCCAATCCAAAAGGCAAAAAAACAGTTAGTTACCTTCCACTACCACTTATCATGATAAAAGGTTCTGTGCGCCAGCGTTGAAGAGTATCCCCCTATTATTTCACAAGAACCAAAAAGATCTTAGCTAGCATAGTGTAAATTTTTTTCTTCACCCTCTTATAAGAGAAATATGGATTGATTTTAAAAGCAATTGATGAAGTTAGGTCACCAGGTCACTTATCAGAAAACAAAAGGAAGAAAGGTCATTCTATCAATTCATATTTCAGAGCCATGATAGGCTTTACCTGAGCAAAAGAATAAAGTCTCCAAACATAATATGTATGCTCCTTGGAGCCAAGCTCAAATAAGAAGTTGAAGAGAGAATTCCCACGGCCTCGCTCCATTATGGCCTGCTCAAAAGCACAGCCTCCATCGAGAACATACAGAGACATGGTATCAATAGCATGGCAAAGGTGATCATCTTCCGGTGGGACAACCATAATATCAGGTACATTTGGGGTAAGAACCTACAAAGCACAAGCATATTACCAACTGGTTAATAAGACTACCAGAAAACTGAGAATTCTTAAGGACTACTCCATCCAATTTTATGTTGCACCATTCAACTGTGATTTGATTTTTGTATTATATAACTATTCAGACAGCTAACATACCAGTTCAGAGTTCTGGCTTGGTATAGAAGTAACTGGAGGACCTGATGGACCAGATAAGATGACAGTGCTACCCTGAAACCACATAAGATAATCACTTAAATTAGTTTCAGGAGCTCAAAGGAATGTATTAAGAAAGAGAAGGCAGAGAGGACAGCAGAAGGGAAACCTTACCACAGAAAATTACAGTTTTAAAGGAAATATAACTAGCTTCAGATGGAAAACCAAATATCCATTGCCAAGAATGAATAATTAACCCATAGAAGGTACTCTGTATCTATCTATTAAATTAACATGATTGATACATATAACTAGTTGAAGCAAAAACACACAAGTTTGACCATTCATCTGTTTTCATGACATGCATTCAACTGATCATACATTCCTAGATAGAAGAATCAGTGTAGTATCTATGCACATATATAGCTCATCAAGAAATCATACACCTTTAGAACATATTGAAAGATAAACACCTAAGCTTGCCAAGTTATGCATTCATAACATGCATTTAACAAATCATATTCGCTATGGAGCACGACGAACCTCCTTGCTCCTGATTGCCATTTGTCCCGGAGGAGGAGCAGGGAGTGATTGGGATGGTAAAGAGACAGATTTGCCCCACCCGATCTTCAACTCGTACTCATAAACCACCACTCCTGGATCATAAAAAGAAAATTTGGTATTTAATTGCTTCACTGCTTAAAGTTGTATGTACTTGCAAGAGATAACGAATAATAATAAAAAAGAACGATGACATAAGCAAACAGAGTAGACAGCCACATAGCAATAAAACAAATTCCATGAGCTCTGTGTAATAGTTATGTAGCAGGTAACATTATCAAGAACACACTGCTGTTAAAACAACCAAAAGAAGTCCATCGTTAGTCTCCATTCTGCCTCTCACTACTGTACCCCAGTGAAGCAAGATCTTTGCACAAGGATGAGTTCAAACACTGGGAAACTGAGCAAGAGTTGATATATACTGGATAGACATGAGCAAATATTAGAAATATAGATTCTAATATCTACTGCATTCCCTCTTATTTAGCCAAATATCTCCTGTGCCAGCAAACCCAAAATGGGCATAGCAAACAGGAGGCGACACCCACAAGAATTGAAGGGACGAATCTCCCAAGGAGAAGACAAAGAAAGCAACGCAAAACAAAGACACATTTATTAGGCATCGTTTGGTTCAAAAACTCCTCATGTTCCCTTTTTTTTAGATCGATATTATTACCTGATGTTTCCTGTCCTTCATTTTTATTTTTTCTGGCTGTCGTTACTAGTTCGTTTTACGTAGTTCATCGTCATAACTACTGTTATTTTGCTGTATTGAGCCGAGGGTCTTCCGGAAACAGCCTCTCTGCCTTCACAAGGTAGGGGTAAGGACTGCGTACATACTATCCTCCCCAGACCCCACTTGTGGGAATACACTGGGTATGATGTTGTTGTCGTCGTCGTTTGGTTCAGGGATTAGTAATGTAGAGATTGTAATGCAAGGATTAGTACTATAGAGAACTAGAGATTGTTATACAGGGATTATTAATGGAGAGAGAGTAATGCAGGGTAAAGCTGCATACGATAGACCCTTGTGGTCCAACCCTTTCTCGGACCCCGCGCATAGTAGGAGCTTAATGCACCAAGCTGCCCTTTTTTAGAGTAATGCAGGAAATAGTAGTGCAAGGATTATAATGTAAGATATATTTCTTGTTGGATGTTTTTTTTTTGTATTAAAATTAGTACACATTGTATGATATAATATGTGTGTCTTCCTTTTATCTATATTATTATAAAAGTTGGAAGCTCAAAAGTTAAAAGTTAAATTACCAAAATATCCTTTTAAATAGTTTAAATACCTAATTAAATTAAATAAAAAGGAACCTTAAGCCTAAAAATAGCCCAATCCAACGGATCATCCTCACTGTTAAAAGTCACAACCATTCATGAACAAATTTATTGTTGCACTCCCCTCTTCTCGCACCCGTCAGTTCCCTTATTCAGTTATTTGATTGATAAGTATGCATATATCCTTCTTCTTCTTTTTTTCCTTTCGAAGGCATTCCAATTTGTTAAATGAACAAAAATGGACCACAAAATCCAGATAGTTACAAATGATTTATTGCATTTTATTTAGCATCATCAAATATCGTACTGTCATCATCTTTCAATACCCGCTTGTTCAAGTCGTGTTTTTGATGGGTGGAACGAGTTTAAAATTAGATGTTTCTTTTGGAAGAAGTTAAATTTACATGCCCATGTGATGAATTTTTAGATTTTCTCATCAGAATTTTCGAATTTGAGAGAAACTTGATTAAGAATCTCGATTTCTGAATATCTTCTTTGAGATGGATTTGTACGCGGACAATGCTTTAGCCCAAGTATTTTTCTTTTATCAGAAAAGATTGTCGTGGATATGGAGTAATTATGTTTGTTAATCTATGACAGTACTGAAGAGTCACACACTCTTTCCCTTGCCAAAAAACTATTGTGCAAAATCTAGAAAAGGTGTCCACTCTCGGCCTTATAGAATCAGAAGGGCTAATACAATTTTGTAATCAAGTAAACAATGGATTCTTCATTCATATGGACTTTCAAAGGAAACAACAATAATTTTGATGAATGATCATCATTTAAGATTGACGATGGGATATTCAATTAGGAATTGTGCATTCAATAAAGATTTGCTGTTATTATATTTGCATGTGAATCCATATACATCGTTAATTTCTTACTGTAAAACTCAGAAATTGGTACAAGTTCGATCCTATTGCCATGGGAGTGGAGGTAGCATAGAGAAAGTTATTTAGGAAGGGAGGTGAGTAGCATTAACAAAAAGTATTTTTCTATTTTATGGAAAAAGAGTTATTAATTTGTTTATCTATAATATTTTAGATGTTGCTTAAGGCTTGATGTTTGTGAAGGAGAATGACATATCTGTGTTATAATTTTATTTTTGATGCAAAAGTATTATTGCTCGTGTGTTTCAATCGAAATATCAATGTTAGTATTTTATTTATATAACAAGTTAACAACTTGTGCTGGCATTATAATAAAAATTTGAATTAGATTCTTGATTTTTCCCATAATTCTACTAATATTCCAAATTTAATTTCTTACTTTGTGTTGGTAACAAGGAGCAACCATTAAAAGACAATTTAATACTTCTTCCTGGACAATGCATGATTGTCAAACACCATGGTGACAGTAAGGTAGATGAATGTTCAATAAGAAAAACAAGTCACATACGATGATTTACATTGATCATTAAATGAAATATGTACATTGATTATTCTTTTACGTATAATTATTTACTTAAATTTTTATATTAATAATATTTTTATAATTTTGCAAAATCGTGTACTACATAATTTAACTTACACGTGCAACGCACGTGCAGAAAAACTAGTATTTAAAAATAAGGGAAGAGTCAATGGGCTAGGGTGTTTTTCTGTAGTAGACAACTTCAGTTTTTGCTCCTTAAACACAGCAATACTCAGTACAACCCCAACTCTATCAGAAGAAAAACTAAAGACTCTAAATTACAGTGATTCACTATTTCACTTATCTTATCTGTGTACCGAAGAAGTTGGGATGACGTTCTCTGCATTTTTCCAGTAAATAAGCTGCAAGAAGTTTCTATTCTATCCGGGTGACATCAAGTTTATTTTATCATATTATTTTAATCCATGTATTAGTAATACCCGTATTCTTATTCGATATCCTATCCCGCATAAAATCATACATGTATTTCCTCATAACTTGTGCCGGTGAATGTTTAACCGATCCATTCCGGATCGACCGAATTGGTACGGAAGTTAGGAAGAAAGTAAAGTGCTAACCGAAAATGTATATGCTATGTTGGCTTCTATGCATAGATTAACTCTCCTTATTTCACCAACCAAACAAAGTAAATGTTATGCTGGGTTTTAGCAACAGATTAATTCTCCTCAAAACACTAAGCAAACTGGCACTTGCTGTACAAGTACATAATACACAATATTGCACCATCAAAACATTTTCTCTTTTTCAGTTTAACAGGTTTGTACACTCAAAAGCTATAAATGCAGGTAGTTGAATAACCCTTATAACCTACTCCACTTATCAATATGCCATAGTTTTGCTTGAACATCAGCATCTCTAACTCCTTATAACTGCGCATTAAAAGCTTGAACAACAAGAACGTCATGTTAAATTTGTTATGTTGCATGAAACTAGGAAAAGAATAATGAGACATTCATAATAGCAAGGAATTTCAACTCCGACTCATGTTTTGAAGGCTGGATGTTTGACGAATCTCTTTGCTTGGTCTAAACTTCATATTGTAATAAATGTTATCATTTTTGGATATTGTCATCTCCTTAAGCTATTGCTTGGCGTAAACTTCATATTGAAATAAATGTTATCTTTTTTGGATTTGTCATCTCCTTAAGTTTTAGCTAGGAGTCAAAGGCATGTACAGGAACTAATTCTATTTTATAACACATTTGCATCGACTGGATGCTTGATGAATGAAATTTATCTTTACCTGATCAGCAAAATAGCAAGGGAAGGTATTTAACTTTTATTTAAAAAGAAATTATCACGGGGAGGAAAATAAGAAGAGGGAAACGCTATTGACTGTTATAGGATTAAGCAAAAGTTTCAGTTGTAGAAGCTAAAGCCTAACCTTGCATCTCATCATTTGCAGCCTGAGCATCAGCCCTATTCATGAAAGATACAAATCCACAATTCCTCTGTCGCTTTCTTTCCTCTTCTGTCCTCGGCCACATTATTTTAACACTCGCAATAGGGCCAAATCTCCCAAAAGTACGCAAAAGGAAATTTTCATCAACCTATAAGGAAAATAATCAAAAGGGTAAACCAGACAAGAAAGGAGAATAGGGTGATAAAGAAACTCAAGACAGCTTCACAGTGCTTAAAGCAACAAAAGTGACATTAATAAGAAAAGCATTACCTGAGGCGATAAATTTCCAACATATAGATTTGTGGTCTGTGGGTCCCCATCATCCAATGATCCAGGCCTTCCACTAGGATCAAAATCATCTGGCAGCTCATCAAACCGACTAGACGGCTGAGGAAAGTTTGTCATAAAACATGAGAAAAGTAATACAAAGCACACCAAAAATGCAGAGTAGATATAAAAGGAAGTAGATACCACAAAAAGAAGAGACATTTGACAATAAGTGATTTTTACAGTAAATTTTAGCGCTATTGCAGCAACTTTACTAATAAATGTATTGTGCATATATCAGCAGATGTGGCATGATGTTTCAAGGAAGACTCTGATGTCTGTGCATAAAATGTGTATCAAAAGCAGATGAAAGGCACCAGTAATGCTCTAAGAACAACCAATAACTTATCTTCTTCCTAAATGATTCAAGTACTCAGACCACTGCCGAAGAGCATCAACCATCTAAATCATAACATTCATGTTGGACTGCAATTGTTTCAACCCATTTAAACAGAATCTCTCATTGAAAAAAGACAAGAAAAAGTTTGTCCGATATTTCATCTTAAAGGAAGGGAAGATTGAATGGCTTAATTTCATACACTCTACCAATATCCTTAGAGCCACTTACGGCTGGATTATCAGTATGACGATCGCGCCAGTGTTCACGTTCTTGGTTACGCCTTCCCCTCATTTCTTGCTCATGCTTCAGTTCCTCCATAAAATAGTCGATGTTCCTTGGTTTTCCTTTCTCCTTTTCCCTTGTTTTCTCATCCTTCTGCATAATGTAGAACAACATATTCATATGTAAATATCAAAAAGGTACAACATTTCTACTCTAGTACCTGCAGATGTTTACCTTCTCATAATCTCTGCTCTTGGTTGTCGTAGGAGGTGGTAAAAAAGATGGAACATACCTGCAGATACATGAACTACATTCCAGAATCTACCACCAATAACTGAAAACATTTTTTTTTAAAACATATTCTTAAACAATGATAGAATCAATCATTTACATGTGGATGGCGACATTATCATTAGCTGAATTGTACATGCTTTCAATTGACACAATCAATTTACCAATACAAGCATTCAACAAAGAAAGAAAGTGACGTATATATCTTCTGAAAGAATGGCCACTTTGGCAGAGAAAATCACCAAGTTTCTGCTTACAAAGTCGCTCTCACTATTTACAGTTTCCTCTTTCTGACGTGTGACAGGCATTCCATCCCTCCTCGTAAAAGCTTTGATTAAATTGTTGTCTAAACCAGGGAACAATACCTACTACAGTAAAAATCCTAACCTACCATATGTTCTTAACTTGCGCGCGCCTTCTTCAGTCATTTTAAGAGGAGTTTACTTCTGCCAAATTACTAGGTTTAGGAGTCATAATTATATGCCAAGTTTGTGACATAAGGTATCATGAAGAACTCTCGTTCCGTCGCTTTTTCAACTAAAAATATATTACGCATCCCTTTCCTCACTCAGTTTTTTGTGGAACGACCATGGTACCATCATTATACCACACAGCTAGAGCATTATTAGCCATTCTGCATCATCCCAAGAAAAGGAGAGAAGACTTTGCAGAATTCAGTACCAGATCCATACAAAGCCTTCTTCTTGCAACAATGACTAGTTTAAGGGCATAAAATCCATTTTTACCGCCTCCTTTGCTATTGTTTCTTCACTTCCCAGTTCTACTTTGCCCTCAGATCTGACAGTTTCCCGCTGGATGAGAAATAAACTAGTTCCTTTCAGATGTTGTACCTTGTTGGTGAAGTATAATGTACCAATAAGAAATCATAAAAGTACTTCTGAAAGTAGGTATATTTTGAAAGTTAATGTTACTCAACTCATCCTTGTTTCTTAGCAGGATAATTGCTATTTTTATCTTATATTGTGTTTGCCAGTTTTCTGTAACAAATGAATATTCTATTAACATAAGTATTCTTATTTGATGTCTTAAAGAATAATTGAACCGAACCGAAACCGAAGAGAAACCGAGATGATTGGGATGATTCGGAAAAGTCTAATTTAGTTTATACACAATCATCGTTTATGGTATAAATTTCTCAGAATTACGGGTTGAACCAAACTATTAACAATCTTATATGTTGCTCCATTCACTCAGGTGGATAGGATGAAAGGGAGGAATATGAGACCATTTGAAGGATAGAGGAAGATTTTGTATTGTTGATGAATAGCCTCTTATTCCTTGTTTCTTTTTGGTGCACCCATGAGGTATCAATTTGTATACTGAGTGGCTACTTTTTGGTTTACCACTTGTATACATGAGTTTCTTCCTACCATTAAGTAAATAATTTACCTTATCAATAAAAATATCCCTCTTATTTCATTTGCATTTTTGTGTAAGGAGAATACTATAATCTAATGATAGTTGACAAAGTTTAATAGACCATTGTGGATGACTCAGCTGGAGCCACTTAGTGCCCATGGATTTTTTTGGCATGGATTTGGTGTTCTCTACTGAAATATTGACTTATCAAAAAAGTAATTCCAAAGCATTCCCCTTCTCATCTCTTGTAATGCGTTTCTGGTGATGAATTAGAAAGGCCATCTTTAGTAATGTGTTTCTGGTGACGAAAGGCTGTCTCAAGAGGACTGCTGAAAATAGATGCTCCATCCAATAGGACTTCTTTTCATTGTAATATATTTTAAATCTCAAAATTTAGCAACAAGCATTGATAATCTATGTGCTTTTACAATAAGAACAGAAAATAACATGCAGGCACCAAATTTTGCCCAGCAAAGTACATAGGATGTTAATCTCACTTCCAGAAATTGGTAGTACTCTTAACCTTTCTATACTATCTATTTCTTGGTATGAGTAAGTAACAAAAAGAGAGCTATACAAAAATGAAAAGAAAACATTAAGTGCTCAGCGCCTCAGCATGACTGCACATGCTCTTGAGATACACACACAGCTGCATTAGCATTTATCTTTCAGAGAGATGCACGGTAAGATCGTCATTAAAGTGAATCAAGTGACTCGGAAAAATTCTAAAGGACAAAATAATATTTTACGCAATTAACTTTGCAGCCCTAATAATAACTGTATCATCACCAGAAACCAGTAGTACTCTTAACCTTTCCGTATTATCTTATTATCAAAGGCAAAAAACGTAAAAAAAGCTCTAAGGTCTGTTGGGGCTTTAAGCGCAAAGCGCAAATAAAGCGTAGGCTTTAATGAAGAAAGGCGCAAATGGAGAAAAACTATAAATATGTATGTATACTTGTATAGTCCAAGACTAATATCTATAAGCATGAATATCAAATATATGGACAACGAAATTGAAGAAAATTTACGATAAAGTGAAATATCAATTGTTTAGTACCACCTCTTCAGGATTACGCTCATTGGCAAGGAAAAGTATGCCTTAGAGCCTTGATGACAACACTGAAGAGTCCGCTAAGCGAGGCGAAGCGCTCAACATGTTTTGAGCCACGCTTCAGGGCTTAAGCGCGCCTTTGATAACACTGCTTATTGGCACGAGTAAACAACAAAAAGAGAGCTAAACATATATGAAAAGAGAACATTAGATGCTCAGATTGACTGCACATGCTCTCAAGACACATGCAGCAGCATTAGTATTTATCTTTCAGATAAATTCAAGGAAAGATTGCCAGTGAAGTTAATCAAATGACTCAGAAAGACTCTAAATGACAAAAAAATATTTTACCACAAACATTTGCACCCTAATGTTAACAATGATATCATTACAAAAAGACTTGGTACGTAAGGCCTAAATTTATACAGTAGTTACAGCACGGTCAATCAAAAAGCATTTGTTTACCTACTTCCCTTCTTTAAACCAGAAACCTCATCTTTGGAACCTGCCATCGGTGAATGAATAGAAAAGGCCCATATTTTTATTAAATGTGTCCGTGTAAAGAGAAATTATTTATCCATATTTTATAGAAAATGATTCATATATATAAGGAGTATAATGAAAATTTAAGGACATAAAATGCTGCAACTGACCTTCAGAATCAATCTTCAACTTATCATTCGGATTGATGGTTCCCCCTCTAACAAAAGCTTTAGAACCAGGTGTATCATCCGCTTGAAATGACTCTACAAACTCTTGGTACAGACGAGCTGTTTCGTCCTCTGCTCTCTGCCAACACAATCCATGTATGTTACAAGACCAAGAAACGTCATCACACAAAGTAAACCAAAGACAGTAAGGGTTCATACTTTCTTCTTCGCCTCTTCCTCTTCTCGGTGTTTCTGGAAAGGTGTCTTCTTCCTAGAACTCATCTTCTCAGAACGCACAAACTGCACAGCAGCACATGTGCATTAAAAGAGAAGCACCACCTCCACACATGACATATCACAAGAACAACAGAGCACAATTTAATCAGATTTAAAACCACCCCCAATTGATTCATTGATATCATAACTTCAGAATCAAACTCAACATATTCAATGGACCATAAGAAAAAGTAGAATGCATGGCACATATGCGATTAACATCATTGCAAGAAAATGGGCATCACCGCCAAATCCAAATAGCAATCATCACCAACCTCATCATGCATAAATAGTTGGAAAAATCTCACATAAGAACAACTGAGCTCCCTACTTTTCAATTTTATAGCCCATATTTCAATTAACAACTAACTAGCCCAAAAATAATAGGCCAATACTCAACATTCAACTCCAATAGATTCTCGAAATTATTATTTAATTTTTACAAAAAGATTGCTCAAGCTTTTAAGTTAAATTTTTAATCAGTAACTGTGACTCAAATATTAGTTCAACAAACCAAATCCATTTGGGTGGTGAAAATTAGATTTTTAACAAGCTTAAATATGTGGGTTTAAATTTCGATTTGATTTTGTGAGAATTTTAGAGTGGTGTTATTTAGACTTGTTAGAAATAGTATAAGGAGGTTGTATATAAAATTTGAAGTCATTTAATGGAGATTTGGACTGGTTTTGAACAAGAATTGTAACTGAAAATCGTGGAAGAAGTTCGTCTACAAACGCTTGTATAAATGTGTATAAAAGTGTATAAGATGTGTTTATACACTATTATACAAGATTATACATAATTATACAAAAAACTCACTTCGTCTTCTACCTTGCGTCTTTTCTGAAATTTAACTCAAATCTTGCTCAAATCTACTCCAAATTACTTCAAATTTAAATTTTGAACTCCTTTTGATATTTTCAATCAATTGGAACAACACCCAATCCAAACAACTAACAAAGTCAAAAAATCCTATTTTCGAAATCAAAGATTTGAATAACCTTCAATGGTGGACTTCTACTCTTCAATTTTCTGACATTGCAAACAGGGGGAGAAGCAGAAAATACACGCCCCCTTGAAGCATATGTAAGACGTGAGAAGAATAGAGTGAAAGCAATGGTTGTGAGAACACAGATTTAACTCCATAGCTTTTAGAAGCAATAGTTGTAAGAATACAGAATTTGAATTTGCTAATACTTTCAAAATATGTACAATATGGGCTAGGTAGGGTAAAACTTAAAAACATGGGCCATTTTTTGTTATGGTGCGAAGTCATGTGTATTTTCTTGTAATTCTTTCTAAATAGTTTAGCTAAAACATCAACAAGAAACTCGACAAAGATACCCCGAGAGAGAGAGAGAGAGATTTTAGTCCAAAACCTAATAACCTGACCAAATTCCTAAACATATTACTCCCTCCATCCCATTTTATGTGATGCACTTTGACAAGGCACAAGTTTAAGAAAGAAAGAAGAAAATATACTTGTGTGACGACAAATCATCTTATTAAGGGTTAAAATGAGAAGCTTAAAGTTAAATTGTTTCTAACCATAGAAAGCTATCATTCTTTTAGGACAGACTAAAAAGGAATATGCGTCACATAAATTGGGAGTAATAAATAGTAAGAATGCATCAAACTAAGGTAGAAGTCATCAACTACTCAATTTCTCCTAATTTACGTGACACTATTCACTGAGAGTTTCATCTGCTAATTTTGACTGCTAAATTATAAAAGTAGTAGTTAGAAAAACAATTGAAAGTCCGTTCCAACAGGGGGAAAAAACATTACACCAATGATACATTTGATATACCTAAATGAATTTGAATCCTTGAAAATGTATATGCAAGTTATGTAAAACAATATAATCAGGGGTATGGTGTCATAATCAAAACAGTGCCACATTGCAAAAATAGGGAGCATTCAAGTAATAAATTTTCAAATGCAAAAACTAAAACATATGTTGACAAAATTTAGACGGTCAAGTTGGATGAATTAACTGTAAGAGTCAAACAATTCTGGCTAATAATTAAACAAAAATATAGATTATTGGTTTACTTCAAGCTGTGCGATAAGCCAAAATTAACTCTTGCATTAGGATGCAACAACTCTAACTCACAGCCAGCATAGCGCTATATCATTTAATCAGGACATATAAATCAATAATAGAAGGCGTTGTTTCTCAATATTAGCTCAATCAAGTCAATGAAAAAGAAAAAAATGCTTACTTTGAAGCTAGAAAATTGAAATTTAGGGCTTTGCTGAACAACTTCAAGTACTCAGACGATATTCGCTACTCGATTAGCACTGGCGCTTTTCCTCTTTCGCTTTCTCTCTGTTGGAATTTCAGTTTTTAATTTCTTGCAAGTCCTCTTCTTTTTATCCCTTTTAATAGAGTTTAGGGAAAAGGTTCAAATATGCCCTAAAATTAAGCAAAATTGAGCAAATTTGCCCGTCCTTATAACTTGGCGCAAATATGCATTACGCCCTTATTTTATACCAACTCACTTTACTTTTATTTGTCCACTATTTTAAAAATAGATTTTTATTTGTATTTATCAGTTTTAGTTTCAATTTTAGCATAGATTTCAAGAGAAAGACAATTTTTTTTTCTTGTTATACCCACAATATTAATTACTCATTTCAAATCATATTGTCAATTCTATTATTGGTGGACAAGTAAAAATAAACGGAGGGAGTATGATCCCGTATGGATTATATATTTGGTCCACGTGCTTACGTTAATGGCATATTTGACACTTTAAACTTTTATTCTATAGCGTTATTTTGTTTGGTTCATGGTAATATAATAAAAGTTTGTAATGATAAAATCTCTCTGAAATCAATTACTCTTCTTCTGTGAATCTTAAATACGAACAAAGAGAAGCAAATAGTCGAAAAAACTAAACCATTTGTTGGAACACCTGTTGGGTTTTTAAGCTTAATGTAGCTTAAAAGAGGGTGAATGGGAAATGGAAGGAAAAATGAAATATTTGAGATTCCCTCCTTGACAAAGGGACATTGTCTCATATTGGAATAGGAAAAGATTTTTGATGGGTATATATACAATTGCTCTTCTTCTAGCTCTTAAAGAGTTAAGAAGAAGGCAAACCTCGCACCGTCGTCGTCGCTCGGCTTCGCCTTCGATAGATTGACTGATTTTTTGGACCAAATGTATTTGTTAATAGTAAATATTAACATAATATTATTAAATATCTGTTTTTTTTGTAAACGGAAAATTAATATTAAATCCAACGAAATATTAATATTAAATCCAACGGAATATTAAGCATTTTTCCGTTATCCGTTATCCGTTTTCCGTTTTTGTAACGGAAAATTAAGTTTCCTCCTCGTTATGAATTCCCGGTTTATTGTTGCGTAAATAGCCATTTACGTTATGGCCGTTTTACGTAAACAGCCCTTCTGAAGAGATGCACCTCTTCAATTTGAGCTCAACATATTGGCTATAAATAGCAGTCCATTCTCTCATATTTTCCATACGAATTTCTGAGTTCTCCTCCTTTCTTCTGCATTTTTTTAACTACAAAGAAAGCAACAGTAAGTGTGATTTGCTACCGATCTTTGTGTTCGCTGAAACACTGGGGTTTGAAGTACCGCTACACCAGTGTGTAATTCGTTCTATCCCGGGAGGAAATGATCCACAACCTTGGGTACTAGGAGGGGATTAAATTCCTTAAGAAAACACTGTGAATTCAGTGGGCTCGGATTAAATTTTGTTTCGTTTACATTTCTGTTTATATGTTATTTTATCTTCTCCGGAATTATTTTACAAATACAGTTTACTAACAAGCTTAAGGAATTTAATTATTTTGTATTTGTGTTGTACTCACTGTTTCTGGAGACTAAAACCTTTGTGGTTTTCTACTCCATTGGAGATTAAAATCTACGTGATTTTAACGTTTGTTTGTGTCATTCTTTTACAGAAATGACGAATGACAACGGGAACCGGGCTGTTCCTATGGTGACTGCCAATGCATCGACAAGCCGAACAACAACGGCATTGGCACCGGCAGAAAAACACGAAAAATTTTCCGGGATTGATTTCAAGCGGTGGCAGCAAAAGATGTTCTTCTACTTGACGACTTTAAATCTACAGAAGTTCATTAAGGAAGATGTTCCTGTTATGCCCGACGAAACTCCAGAGAATGAACACTTTCTCGTGATTGAGGCGCGGAAGCATTCTGATTTTCTATGCAAGAATTACATTCTTAGCAGACTAGAGGACGATCTGTATAACATCTACAGTAATGTGGAGACGTCAAAAGAACTATGGATTGCGCTTGAAAGGAAATACAAAACTGAAGATGCCGGGTTGAAGAAATTCGTTGCCGCTAAATTTTTGGACTATAAATGGTAGATAGCAAGTCCGTTATTACCCAAGTCTAGGAATTGCAAGTGATTATTCACGATTTCCTTGCTGAAGGTATAAGTCGAATTAATGCTGATGTTGAAAGTATTAATTTTATTATTTTTACTAACAGAATTTTCATTGAAGGTCTTGTCATCAATGAAGCATTCCAAGTTGCAGCGATGATTGAGAAGTTGCCTCCTTTGTGGAAGGACTTCAAAAACTACTTCAAACACAAACGCAAGGAGANAGGAAACGCTGTGAATTCGAGTGGGCTTCGAATTGGTTTTCTGTCATTTCTGTTTATGTTCATTTCTATTTATGTTTATTTCTGTTTATATTCATTTATATTTTCAGAATTATATTAGAAATATAGTATACTAACAAGCTTAAGGAATTTAAATATTTTCTGTATCTGTACTTACTGTTTCTGGAGAGTAAAACCTTTGTGGTTTTGTATTCTATTGAAGATTAAAATTTACGTGATTTTAACGTTTGTGTCATTCTTTTACAGAAATGACTAATTATAATGTGAACCAAGCTGTTCCAATGGTGACTGCCAATGCCTCAACAAGGCGAACAACACCGGCAGCATTGGCACCGGCGGAGAAACCCGAAAAATTTTCCGGGATTGATTTCAAGCGCTGGCAGCAAAAGATGTTCTTCTATTTGACTACTCTAAGTCTCCAGAAGTTCATCAAGGAAGATGTTCCTGTGCTGTCCGATGAAACTGCAAAAATTGAACGCTTTCTCGTGATTGAGGCGTGGAAGCATTCAGATTTTTTGTGCAAGAATTATATTCTAAGCGGGCTGTAGGATGCTTTGTATAACGTCTACAGTGGCGAAGATGCCGGGTTGAAAAAGCTTATTGCTGCAAAGTTTTTGGACTACAAAGTGGTAGATAGCAAGTCTGTTATTACCCAAGTCCAGGAATTGCAAGTGATTATTCATGATCTCCTTGCTGAAGGTATAAATCAAATTAATATTGATGTTGAAAGTAGTAATCTTAGTATTTTTACTAACAGAAATTTCATTGAAGGTCTTGTCATCAATGAAGCATTCCAAGTAGCAGCGATGATTGAGAAGTTGCCTCCTTTGTGGAAGGACTTCAAAAACTACTTCAAACACAAACGCAAGGAGATGTCTCTTGAAGATCTCATTGTTCGGTTGAGAATCGAAGAGGACAACAAAGCTGCTGAAAAGAGAGGCCATGGAAACTCAACAATAATGGGAGCAAATATTGTTGAAGAGAACAAAAAGAGGAAGAAGGCTTCTGGACCAAAATACAACCCAAGCAAGAAGCGGTTCAGTGGAAATTGCTACAACTATGGAAAAACCGGACACAAATCTACGGAGTGTCGTGCTCCGAAGAAAGACAAGAAGAAGGGTCAAGCAAACATGGTTGAAAAGCATGATGATGTTGATGACTTATGTGCCATGCTTTCCGAATGCAACTTGGTGGGCAATCCTAAAGAGTGGTGGATTGATTCTGGAGCCACTCGCCATGTTTGTGCTGTTAGAGAAGCTTTTGCTACTTATGCTCCTGTTGGACCCGATGAGACGATTTCTATGGGAAATGCTTCAAAGGCCAAGATTGAAGGATGTGGGAAGATATTTCTCAAAATGACTTCCGGCAAAGTGGTGACTTTGAACAACGTCCTTCATGTTCCCGAGATTAGGAAGAATTTAGTCTCTACTGGACTTCTTGTTAAGAATGGTTTTAAATGTGTTTTTGTTTCCGATAAGGTTGTAATAAGTAAGAATGAAATGTTTGTAGGAAAAGGTTACCTCACTGAGGGCCTTTTCAAGCTGAATGTAATGGTTGTTGAAAATAATAATAAAATTTCAGCTTCGTCTTACTTACTTGAGTCAAATGAATTATGGCATATACGTTTGGGTCATGTCAATTATAAAACCTTACGGAAAATGATTAATTTGGAAGTATTGCCCAAGTTTGAATGTGACAAATCAAAATGTCAAGTATGTGTGGAATCTAAGTATGTTAAACATCCTTATAAGTCGGTTGAAAGGAATTCAAATCCTTTAGACTTAATTCACACAGATATTTGTGACATGAAGTCAATACCATCTCGCGGTGGAAAAAAGTATTTCATAACTTTTATTGACGATAGTACTCGATATTGCTATGTTTACTTACTTAATAGTAAAGATGAAGCAATAGACGCATTCAAGCAATACAAAAATGAAGTTGAAACGCAACTTAACAAGAAAATCAAAATGATAAGAAGTAATAGGGGTGGTGAATATGAATCTCCGTTTGAATAAATATGTTTAGAATATGATGGAATTTCATCAACAACGGCCCTTACACGCCCCAATCCAATGGGATTGCAGGAAAGAAAGAATCGTTCATTAAAGGAGATGATGAACGCATTGTTGATAAGTTCTGGTTTGCCACAGAACTTGTGGGGGGAAGCCGTTCTTACGGCTAACCGGATACTAAATCGAGTACCCCATAGCAGAACACAATCCATTCCATATGAAAATGGAAAGGAAGGAAGCCCAACTTGAATTATTTTAAAGTGTGAGGGTGTTTGGCAAAAGTGCAAGTTCCTAAACCCAAAAGGGTAAAAATAGGACCGAAAACTGTTGATTGTGTTTTCATAGGATATGCGACCAATAGTAAAGCATATCGATTTCTGGTTCATAAATAAGAAAATCCCGACATTCATAATAATAAGGTTATAGAATCAGATAATGCTGAGTTCTTTGAAAATATATATCCGTATAAAAAGGAATGTGAGTCGATTGGTGAAGGATCTAAACGACCTCGGGAAGAAATAAAAGAAAGTACATTTAATCAGGAGGATCCAAGACGTAGTAAATGTCAAAGAACGTCTACTTCATTTGGACCAGATTTTGTGACTTTCTTATTGGAAAATGAGCCTCGAACATTTAAAGAAGCTATGTCTTCTTCGGAATCATTATTTTGGAAAGAGGCAGTCAATAGTGAAATAGAATCCATATTGAACAACCATACATGGGAATTGGTTGATCTTCCTCCTGGAAATAAACCTTTGGGTTCTAAATGGATTTTTAAGAGAAAAATGAAAGATGATGGCACTATTGATAAATTTACGGCAAGACTTATAGTCAAAGGGTATAGACAACGAGAAGGTCTTGACTATTTTGATACATACTCTCTAGTTACAAGAATTACGTCCATATGAATTTTAGTAGCATTAGCTGCAGTTTATGGTCTTGGAATTCATCAAATGGACGTTAAGACGGCCTTCTTAAATGGAGATTTGGAGGAAAAAATCTACATGGAACAACCTGGAGGGTTTGTGACTATAACAAACACCCAAATAATGGCATGCGAAATTTGACCAAACAATGTTGTCAAATGGTTTTAAGATAAATGAATGTGATAAATGTGTGTACATTAAAAATATTCCAAATCACATAGTCATTGTTTGCTTATATGTGGATGATATGCTGATAATGAGTAATGACATTGCCAACATAAATGCGACTAAGCGTATGCTAACTATCAAGTTTGATATGAAGGACTTGGGAGTTGATGATTTAATTATGGGGATTAAGATCCATAAGACTCCTCAAGGTTTGGCATTGTCACAATTTCATTATATTAAGACAGTACTTGAAAAATTCAAGCACTTAGGGTTTAAAGTTGCAAAGACTCCAATTGACGTGAATCTTGCATTAGCAAAGAACAAAGGCCAAAGCATATCACAATTGGATTATGCTCGTGTGTTGGGATGCTTAATGTATATCATGAATTGTACCCGATCATATAGCTTGTGCTATAAGTAAATTGAGTCGATACACGAGCAATGCAGGTCAATCTCAGCGGATGGCAATGAAACGAGTTTTGGGATATTTAGAACATACCCAGGACTTTGCTTTGCACTACAGTAAATATTTTGCGGTGATTGAGGGATATTGTGATGCAAATTGGATCACCGGTTCAACTGATTCTAAGTTCATAAGTGGATATGTATTCACTATTGGTGGAGGAGCAGTATCTTGGAAGTCGTCCAAACAAACTTGTATTGCCCGCTCTACAATGGAGGCTGAGTTCATAGCCTTTGATAAAGCCGGTGAAGAAGCTGAATGGCTCCGGAATTTCTTGGAAGACATTCCATTTGGCCCAAACCGTTGGCACCAATATGCATACATTGCGATAGTCAAGCGGCAATTGGAAGGGCTGGGAGCGTTATGTATAACGTTAAATCTCGTCATATACGACGAAGACATAAAACCGTTAGGCAACTACTCTCTAGAGGAATTATCACGATTGACTACGTAAAGTCAAGTGATAATGTGTCGGATCCACTTACAAAAGGCCTAACTAGAGAGGAGTTGAGAAATCATCGAGGGGAATGGGACTATAGCCAAGAACAAGTCATTGTGGCGGTAACTCTACCTAGAAGACTGGAGATCCTAAGATTTAGGTTCAAGGAGATCAAACAAAGTCATTAATGACGGTTTAACATTGTCAACTAAAATTTTGGTCCATTCTCGTGATGAGACAATGTTCAGTACCAAGGATAAAGTATTAAGGCTTTTTAATGATTTCTAAATTTGATATGGGGTATATCAAATAGTGTATCTACGGGATGACACGTTTAGGAATCACCTATGTAAGTGTGAAGTGTTAGCCGCTTCAAGGAGAATTTGTAAGGCCAGTTCTCTACGCACTTATAAAACCAGGCGGTGTTCATGGCTGAAACGAACATAACAATGAGAACCAAAGATGGTTAAGGGTTGGTTGTGTGACTTATCGTTGTCTAGGTATACACCAAAGTTCGACAGTTCAAATATATCAAATCTACCGATTGACCGAGTATATCCGACATAAGTTCACTACGGAAAGTTCAAAGAGAAACCTACTTATTCAAATGCGATTAATCCTTGCTTGCGAATCACACAGTTTTTCATGCATAATTCCGTGATATAGCCATTCCCCATCCATGTGGGGGGATTGTTGGATTTTTAAGCTTAATGTACCTTAAAAGAGGGTGAATGGGAAATGGAGGAAAAATAAAATATTTGAGATTCCCTCCTTGACAAAGGGACATTGTCCCATATTGGAAGAGGAAAAAGTTTTTGATGGGTATATATACAATTGCCCTTCTTCTAGCTCTTAAAGAGTTAAGAAGAAGGCAAGCCTCGCGCCGTCGTCGTCGCTCGCTCGGTTCAACTTCGGCTTCGGCTTCGGTTTCGGACGGATTCTGATCCGGATTTGGTCAAACGATCGATTGATTGATTAACTTTTGGACCAAATTTATTTGTTAATAGTAAATATTAACGTAATATTATTAAATATCCGTTTTTTGTAAACGGAAAATTAATATTAAATCCAATGGAATATTAAGCGTTTTTCCGTTATCCGTTTTCCGTTTTTGCAACGGAAAATTAAGTTTCCTCCTCATTATGAATTCCCAGTTTATTGTTGTGTAAATAGCCATTTACGTTATGGCCGTTTTACGTAAACAACCCTTCTGAAGAGATGCACCTCTTCAATTTGAGCTCAACATATTGGCTATAAATAGTAGTTCATGCTCTCAGATTTTCCATACGAATTTCTGAGTTCTCCTCCTTTCTTCTGCATTGTTTTAACTACAAAGAAAGCAACAGTAAATGTGATTTGCTACCGATCTTTGTGTTCGCTGAAACACTGGGGTTTGAAGTACCGCTACACCAGTTTGTAATTCGTTCTATCCTGGGAGGAAATAATCCACAACCTTGGGTACTAGGAGGGGATTAAATTCCTTAAGGAAACACTGTGAATTCATTTGGCTCGGATTAAATTTTGTGTGGATATGAAATAAAATGAATTCAAGGACAAAGTCGCCGGTATACTGTGATCTAGATCCAGGAAGGGCCAGACTGTTTTGTTTACACTTCTGTTTATATGTTATTTTATCTTCTCCAGAATTATTTTACAAATACAGTTTACTAACAACACCTATATCAGTAAATATCGACATCATATGCCTCAAGACACCAATAAATTAACCACTTTCGGTATCACAACAATATAAACTAATACAATAGATAAATTTAGCCATCATAGGCAATAAATGAATCAACTGCATCAACTAAATGTGTCGAATCTCAACTCAATACCAAAAAATAAATTATTTACTCGCTCCATACAAATAAAACATGATACAGTTTGCTTTGGAACAAACAGAAACGTGGTTTAAAAGTAAAGATAAGCCAAGTGTACAAAAATCTAAACTATTTGTTGGAAGAGAAATCTCTCAAATTGGTCGGCTGTGGTATAGATTTCACTTCCAACAAAATAGTTTAGGTTTTTTACGCTTTTCTTTGTTCGTATTTAAAATTTAGAAAAGAAAGGCAATCGATTTGAGCGAGATTTTATCATTACATTGCCATGAACTAAACAAGGTATAACTCAATAATATAAAAGCTTAAGAGCTTTAATGGGTCAAATATAGCCTCAAAGTATGCGTGTGAGACCAAATATACCTCCGTATGAGGCCATTTAAAATGAGGGATATTTGGAGCAAGTATTTGATAGCTGGGGAATGGTTGTGCTAAAGTATCGTCGACGGACAAATTCTCTTAATTTCGCATAGTTTAATGACATATTTGGACCTCTTAAAATGGGCTTTTTTTTCCAACCATTATTCATTCTTTATGTATTACTCACTCCATCTCAAATTATATGTCGTATATTCTAAAAGCAGATGTCCCAAATATTTTATCGTTTATAAGTTAAAGACAAAATTAATTAATTTTCTCATTCTACCGTAATAGTAGTAGTTATTCTTGAAGACTACTCATCAATTATGGAGTAAATATTCAATGAAGAGAGATTATACCCTAAGACATAGGTAAGGTTAAAATAGTCAAAAACTCCTCCTAATTAATATCTTCTTAAGAAGCGTGTATAAAAAAATACGATAAATAATTTAAGATGGAGGAAATATTTATCAGCCCTGCATAATGTCTTCTGATTCTTTATGTACTACTCAGGCTGAAAGAGTAGTAAGAACTAACTAGTATATATTAGTATGAAACCTAGATAATGATATGTTACAAATCACCAATAAAATTGTGTCTCAAAATTGAGAAAGATATAAGAGTTTAATTGGCGTTGACATGTGTGGAAGAAGAAAGAGGTTGAAGTATTTCAACAACGCTCGATAAAGTTATGATCATGCACGCTAAAATCAATTACTATTTAAAATAAATTAAAATTAATGCACTACAATAGTTCTATAAATATTAGTATATCTTATGAGAAGATCAAAAATATAGTTAGACGTATTTTTTTAAAGAAATCCTATGTAAAGTTTTAAAAATATATGAATACTTATATATCGGTTAAACTCGATTTTTCCGACCTCAATATCGAGCAAAATCAAATTGAATGCATATCAAATTTTTACGTAATAGATTTAGTTCCATCATTTGATTTGATTTGAACACCCCTTATAACCACTATATCACTAAAACTCTGCAGAGATGCGTTTTTGAGCGAGTTGAAAAAAAAAAAGAGACTACATATGCATTAGCAAAGTCTCTCTATAAAACAGATCCTCGCCTTTCAGTCTTTTCCGCGAACGCATGGTGAGCAGAGACAAAATCTGGATTTCAAGCTTATGAATTCGAGATTGTAATTATTTTAAGTTACCGGGTTCTAATTAATAAGTTATAAATATTCAATGAATTTTTAAGACCGGGGGCGGAGCTAGTCCATCGAGTACGAGTTCGACCGAACCCAGTTGCTTTGATCCAATCCATGTATTTGTCTTAAAAATCCATTAAATATATACAAATTATTAATTTAGAACCCAGTTACTTAAAAAGACTATAACTTCGAACCCATAAGTTTCAAATCCTGGCTCCGCCTCTGTTTAAGACATATCACAAGGTTCCTGTTTAAGACATACACAAGATTGGAAGTAAAGCTATTGGGTTCGGCCGAACCCGTTCCCGACACTCTAGCTCTGCCCCTGACGGTGAGTCCATTTTGTTTTATTCCTCTTATCCTTTTCGTGAAGCAAAAGAGGTCGAGTCAAATAGATATTACCATATGAAACCTCCTACGGGATGTTGTTCAGTGATCTTTGATAGACGGAAGTATTTGGAGTTTGCTATTGCTGTTAGAGCTCTCTGCTGCTAAACAGAATGCTAGTGCTGCTAACAATAAAGTTGTATATTGTTTTTGTTTGCAGTCTTTGTTATTATTTCAAACACTCGTTTATAACGGTGATGTCTGAATCAATTTGTACACTCCTCGGTTAATATGTATCGGGTTACTTTGCCCACCTAGCTCGGGTAACTAATAAGTTACATGGATTGAATCAATTTGTACACCAAAATGCTGATTGACATGATCAACTTCATTTTCTCCATGCTTCCCACTAGTAGACTAGTAGTAAAGGATGTACAAACGTGTGTACGTTCTCGAACATCCTCAATTAATCAGAGAAAGTTGTCCTTTTGACGAATGGGGTATATAGTAGTGGTGTTGTCACTTATCATCATCTTAATTAATCGTGTCCTGAACTGCATAATGAAGTCTTTTTTTATTTTTACTTTTTCTTTTTGGGATATTCTAAGATAGTAGAGTTATTTTTAATTTTCTTCAGCTGAGCAGTGGGAACTGGTGGGGTGTGGTTGTGTGTGTTCAGAGGCGGAGCGAGGATTTGAAGCTTATGGGTTCGAGATTCTAATCCTTTTGAGTTATTGGGTTGTAAATTAATAATTTGTACATATGCAATGAATTTTGTAAGCCAAACACATGGTTTGAACCAAATCTAGTGGATTCCGCCGAACCCGTAGATAACATGCTGGCTCCGCCCTGTGCGTGTTTGGGGGGGGGGGGTTGTTGGTAATAGGCAATAAACAAGGAGCATTTTAATGTGTAGAGACAAAAAGGATTGTCAGATTCTAACACATCCCACTAATAGTTTAGTACAAAAGCAACTGCCTTAGGTTTTGCTGCAATTTCCAGTTCTTCTCACAGTCAGATATTTTCTCAACTAAATATAGCAAAATACACACACACATAGACAAAATATATGGAAATTAAGCTTAAATTAAAGAGCAGCAAGCTGCTGAATGTTGATAGGATAAACAACATCAGGACCACCACTAAAAGCTCTCCTTCCAAATAAGATATTCACTGCTTCAGTTGGGTGAAATGCATCCCAAAATATATATTGATCCCTGTTTGGACATGGTGTTTGCAATGGTAAACATGTTATTTGCCCTCTGTTTCTCCCTATTCCACAGCACCCTCGGTTTATCACGCTAAATCCTGCAATTACAAGCAAGTTGGGTCGGCTAAATGAATTTTAAATATTCATGTTACTCCAAAAGGGATTCTCAACAACAATAACAACAATAACAATAGACCCTTTATATTTCCACATATGGGGTCTGGGAAGGCTAGTGTATATGCTGACCTTTACCCTACCGAGTGAAGATAGAGATGCTGTTTTCAATAGACGCTCAGTTCAGAAAAGGTAAGAAGAAGAGGAAGAAGAAGAAAAAAAAGAAAGAAAAGGAGAGAAAAGAATAAGTAGTGCCAAATAGTAACTACAGAGAAATACAATAACTGAAACGAACTATCCAAAGGGGTTTTCATGAGTTCAGTATGATAAGAAAGTTGTAAATATTTACTTACCATATCGTCTGTAATTGGTAAGGAGATCTTGGAACATGTTCTTAATGTCAATGTAGATGAATTTTGAACCAGGAAGATTGGTATTTAAGTTGCTAAGCATTGACTTAACATTGTTACTGAATGGCAAAATAAGCTGATTCACTTCCTCTGAGCACACATTACCATTACCCTGTGCAAGAATACTTGGAATGCAACCCATTAGTCCTACTCCACCAATCACAAATTTTCTTGCTCCAAGATTATACAATCTCTGCAATTTCAAAAATAAAAATAAAATAATAATATAATAACATTAATTAGATAGTAAAAGAAGGTATTCATGAAGAAAAAAAGCATTAAAAAAAGGCAGGGCAGCCTGATGCACAAAGCATCCCGTATTCACATAGGGTTTGGGGAAGGGTCATTACCCCAAGGGGTGTGATGTAGACAGTCTACCCTAATGCAAACATAAGTGGCTGCTTTTGTTGCTCGAAGTCATGACCTATTGGTCACATGAAGACAATATTATCGTTGCACCGAGGTATTCATGAAGACAAAAAGAATTTTAAAAAAAAGGACAGGCAGTCTGGTGCACGAAGCACCCTGCATTCACGCATAGTACTGACCAATTTTCAAAGGGGTACTGTGATATAGACAACCTACTCTAATACAAGTACTAATGGCTGCTTCTATGGCTCGTACCCGTGACCTATATAGGTAACATGGAAACAACTTTACTGTTGTCTCCAAAGCTCCCCTTAAAGGATAAAAAATAAAGAAAGGAAGAAATATATATCTTACAGTAAGTTGTTGGCTATACTGTTGAACCAAGAGATTGGCATATTGCTGAGGATTATAACGATTCTTAGTGTCATAATTAGGCATTAGATAATTGTTGAGGTAGTCATTGCTTCCCATTCCAACAAAGAACATGCATTTGGCTAATGCTTGTGCTACATCTGGTGCTCCAAGATTATCTGTAATTTGATCAAGTGTGTTTTCAAAGTTCTTGATTTGCTGATTGAATGGAATTCTCCCAACCTGGAATATAATATCCAAAATTAACAAAAACTCAAATAATTATTAATTTAAGTTCCTTGTTGGATTTCCTTCTTGATCAATAACAACTGCAACATTGTCATCGTATCGAAATAAATATGAGTAATATATTAATTAGGAAATGCAATAATTAAGAACTTACAAAGTTTCTGCCAGTAATATCAAGAATCCCAGCAGCAGCAGAAGCATAGTTCACTCCATAGCGCGTTTTGTCTCCTGAAGTATCTGCTGAAGCTTCTGTGTATGCTGGAATGAGTGGTAGTCCTAGCAGTTCAGCTGTGCATGTACATGCCAATTAAGTATCAGTATTAATTTTCTGATTTGTTTTCTTGCTCAATTATTATTATATTACCTAAATATATTCTCTTCAGGCTGTATTGAGTACAGTATATCTATCAAGCCATTCTTATAACTTCTGTTTGGCTATATATATAGGTTAAAAGGGTATTATATGGAAAGATTCTTTCTATTAGAATCAGAGGCGAACCTACTTGTAATGATATATGAGGGGTCATTGGACCCGTAAGCTTCCGTAAACATCTTGTATATGTATGTATCTATACCTTGAAAATTATGATTATGATAGATAACTTGACACCCTGAACACTATAAACCTTTAGGCGGGCACTGCTAAAAAGAATAGTAATGCCCACATCGCATTAAAATCCTAGATCCACCTTTGATTATAAAAGTTTTCTAATATTCATCAATGTCCCTTGTTTTATTTTAGATAATGAATCCACTTCTATATTGAAAATATAATGAAAAATAACAAGTTAAGTAATATATAACCTGTTGTTACGAGTAAACATCATTTGAATTGGCTGAATAAACCCTTCTAATATTTAGCTTTTAACATGTGGATCTAAACTTACTACCTTAATGAATAACTAGCTAGAGATCAAGCCTAAACACACTGCATAATTTTCATCTCATGCAAAATAGCATCTCTATATATAAATAGTGAAAATTCCCTACAGCAAGAGTAGGAAAATTAACATACGTAAACAAGAATCAAGAAGGTATGCAGAAATGAAATTAAACTCCATGCAATAAGGGCAGCCCCCTGTTCATGCAGGGTCTGGGGAAGGGCCGCACCCCGATATTATGTCGACAACTTAAAAGGGGAAGAGCTCCCGCTACGCGAGGGTCAGTGGAAGAGCCGGACCACAAAGGTCTATTGTACGCAACTTTACCCCGCATTTCTGCAAGAGAATGTTTTAACGGCTTGAACCCGTGACCTCCTGGTCACATGGCAACAACTTTACCAGTTACGCCAAGGCTCTCATACACTATGTAGACAGCCTAAATGTAACAAAAAACATGTGTGTTAAATTTAATTACCAATTTCATCAACCATAGTGTAACCATTGGAGAAACGACCAGTAGGGCCACCATCAAAATCAATCCCATAAGGGAAATAGTTGGCCTTTGCAAAAGAGGGCAAGTTGTTATTATTGCCATTGTCTATCAAAGAATCTCCAAATATAAACATGGCTGGAACCAGTGCCCTTCCTCTTCCACCAGCTTCTGGTGCCAATGCATCATCCACTTCTTGACATATTGCACTATTCACCAACAATAACACCACAAATAATGTACAAGAAAATATCCTTATAAACTCATTATTACCCATTTTTCTTAAACTAGGTGTGTTATATTCTTTTTTTTCCCCCCTTTTCTTGACAAGTTTATGATGAGAAATGAAGGGAATGTGAGGGTTTAATAGAGGGAAGAATAGCGGTGGTTGGAGAGGAGTGAATGCTTTCACCTGTAAGCTGTTTTTTGCAGTAAATGAGTAAATATACTGGAATTCTTTTTGGAAATTTTGAGATTCAAACACATATAGACCGCGTTTTTGCCATAAATATATTAGTCTTCTGATCATTCCCATCCTTTTTGGGCGAAAATCATTTTTAGCCCGTGGTCGAAACTATTTTACGTACATTCGGTAGCCGCAAAAGTGTATAAATTTTGTATATCTTTTGTATACAATATATATATATATATATATATATATATATATATATATATATATATATATATATATATATATTCGGCTATTATGTTGAAAGCGGCTATACAATATTATTTCTTTCGCGTCCTTTTTTTGTCTTCTAAGGTGAAATGTTTCACCAATTTGAAGAGTATTTCAACTTCAAATAATTTGAAAAAAATAGTTCAAGTTCTAATATTCATAAATACATACGAACCTTTTGTTAGAAGGAATAATTTGTAGATTAAATGGTACAAAATAATTTGTTAAAAGTTGAATAGGAGAAAATTAGTGATCTTATTAATTATAAGGATCTTTTGTGTTTTATATTTCCAATCTTCCACGTTTAAACATATATAAAGGCCTCTTGTGAAATTAGCCATATAACTAAAAGCACATTTATAACGGGCCATATAAGCTTTGAACCTTAATTTATAAGGTGATTTTCTTACTTTCAAATATCAACATGCAACTAAACAGTAAAAGTTTGATTTTAAGTTTGAGTTGTTAATTAACCTACAAATTAGTTCCTTTAGGATAAATCTAGATGCATTTATGTAATTTTTTAAAATTTATTTACAGGGGAGGGGAAGGGGAAATGGGAAGAGAATTACAAGGCGAGGAATTTAAAGTTTTTCAATTTCTACATCTATTTACGTCAAATGTTAAGGAATGTTCTATATATTATATGGATAAATTAACCAAGATATAGCTTATCAGCTCAAAATATGTAAGCAAATACAACTTGTTGTATTTCCTTAAGTTTACACTGTCTTTTCAGCTAATTAAGCTGTCGACATTTTTTAAAGCAAAAGTTCTCAACTTTAGAACTGTCACATGAAAAAGGAGCAACAAATTGGTGTTTTTTTTAAGGGAGAGCCTTGGAGCAACGTAAAATTGTCTCTGTATGACCTATAGGTCACGGGTTCAAGCCGTGAATAATCAGCTATTGATATTTGTATTAGGGTAGACTGCCTACATGACACCGTCTTGGGTGCGCCCTTACTCGAACCCTGCGTGAACGTAGGATGCTTGGACTGCTTTTTTTCTTTAAAAAACTTAGAGTCGCTTTCACACTCCATATTGTTTTGTCCTAATTTGACCTCAGAGTTGACTTATTCATTATTTCTGAACATATTCTTGAAAATTTTCAAAACCTAGAAACTCGAATACAATTAAAGACGAAAAAAGTCAGCGCCACAAAAACTGAGACACATAGTTAGGTGAGTAAATGAGCTACTACTGTACAGTAACTGCTATAGTGAACATAGTAATATATGTATTCCTATAGAGCTGTCATTACACTGTTTCTAACACCCCCCCCCCCCCCCCCAAACCCAACCCTCCAAAAAAAAAAAAAGAACAAAACCATTGGTTCCTTTGGGCAGCAGCAGCTGTTTCCCTTCATTTAATTAGCTCCATTGGCAGCTGAATAAGCGCATGAAGATGTCTTCACGCAGAAAAAATTACACTTCCCAAGGAGGCAATGCATATGCTTGGCCAGACTTTTTATTTTCAGTTTGTTTTATCTCTATATGCATGCAGAAAGATTATTTCTGGTGTGGTTGGTACTGTTGGGACAGTTCCTTTGTATTTATTGCTACTTCTACTGGTCTTTGTTTGACTCTGCTCCTTTTGGTTTATCCCCATGGGAATCGTTGGTGCATTTACTCGGGGGCGGAGTCAGGATCGGAGATAAAATAACAATAATAAGTGTGACCCCATAAATGAAAACTAGAGAGATCAAATACGGATCCAAGATTTTAATACCATGGGTACACCACCGATCGAGTTTAACATAAACTTGATGCTCGTTATAATGTCAAGTGATGTGAAATATTTTAGTAATTTATGACTTATTATTCATTTATACATTATCCAAAGTGTATACTATTCGAACTTTAACTTGCTATAGACAAAATACTCAAGTAATTCTGGCTGATAAGTGATGATTGTTGAGATTAGTAATGATTGTGGTGGTTAAGCTTCATTAGTTAGTTAGATTAGTTGTAACTAACTTACCTTAGAATAGAGTTAGTGTAACTCAAGTTAGCTTTGATTTTAACTCTAGTTAAGGATTAGAGTTGATTTTATATATTTGCATGTAGAGATACTGAAAATAGTTGAATCAATACAGCTTCTTCTTCTTCTTCCTCTGAAATATCGAACTACATTTCTTCTCTCTAACCAAGATCTACAGCTTCTCATCCATGGCAAATCTCCATGGTTAGCTGATTTCTTCATGGTATCAGAGCCACACGGCCATTAGTGTGGTCTTAATTTCATCCTCAATTCAGATTTCACGAAGCTCATTTGAAGGATCAATAATGGCGAATCTCGATAACACTGAACCAGAGAAGTTAGGTCATAATCATCCACTCTTCCTGAATTCAAATGATAATTCAGGAGCTGTTTTGATTTCATTACAATTGAGAGGACCAGAAAACTACTCTGTGTGGAGTCAGGCAATGCGAATAGCAATTCTAGGCGAAACAAGCTGGGTTTCATCGACGGGACATGCAAAAAGGAGAATTACGGTACGAATCTCATTGATCTGTGGGAACGATGTAATGCGATTGTTTTATCCTGGTTGATGAACTGTGTTTCACCGGAGTTGTTGAGTGGATTGGTGTATTCCTCGAATGCTAGTGAAGTTTGGGATGATTTGAAGGAGCGTTTTGACAAAGTTGATTGCTTTAAGATTTTCAGATCCATAGAGAAATTGCTACAGATAGGCAAGGCACTAGCTCAATTTCCACTTATTTCTCAAAATTAAGAGTACTTTGGGCAGAGTTTGACAGTTTGGCACCGATTCCTGGTCTTAATGCTACAAATTCTCGTGACTTTGTTCAGTTTATGGAGCGTCAAAAGCTTCTACAATTCCTGATGGGACTTAATGAGTCTTATGAACAAGCTCGCAGTCAACTCTTGATGATGGTGCCAGTGCCATCAGTGAACAAGGCATATTCTATGCTAATGGAACGTGAAAGCCAAAGGACTATGGCAAGTGTTTCTGCTAACATGGATAATGTTAAAATGACAGCATTGATGGCCAATAGGGCTAGAAATCAGCAGAAAATGAGGAAGAATTACAACCTCTTCTGTGATTTTTGCAAGATGAAGGGCCATACTAAGGAAGTTTGTTACAAAATAGTGGGGTATCCAAATGATAACAAGTTTAGGAAGAAGTACAACACACAAGCAGCAGCTAACATAGCAGTTGAACAGACTGCACCTGCAGGATGCATTCTAACTCCTACTGCACAAACTTTCACTCCAGAACAGTACCAGCAGATTTTTGCAACTTCGAAATAGCAAGCCTACAGAGGTCACAGCTAATGCAGCAGATCTTGAGTCAGGTAATATCATATGTCTAATGACTTTTTTGAACCAGGGAGACTGGATTGTAGACAATGGAGCCTCCAATCACATGACCTCAAAGATTGACTTATTGAATAATACAGTTCCATTAGACAGTAGTAGCTCAGTTCACTTACCAAATGGAAATCTAGCTAAAATCACTCACAGAGGATCAGCAAATATTTTTAAGGATTGCAAGATTAGTGATGCACTTCATGTTCCACATTTTAAGTATAACCTACTATCAGTTTCAAAGCTTACTAAGGAGTTGCAATGCTTGGTTGCATTCTTTCCTGATCTATGTGTGTTTCAGGACCTCTACACTAGCAATGTGTTGGGGATTGGTAGTGAAGCTAATGGGCTATACATTCTTAGGAGCTGTCTTCATGAGAAACAACCATCTACACCAACTGTAAATACCACAGCTATGCAGATTTCAACATAGAATAAGCAGAGCTTAATAAACCTGGAGGCCTGGCATCAAAGACTTGGACATCTGTCTATGGAAGCTATTAAGAAAATTGGCAAGCTCAAACAACATTTCAGAAAAGAAAGTTCAGAGACTGTATGTTTTAATAGTTCTGTTTGTCCATTAGCCAGGCAAACTAAGTTGCCATTTCCTGTCAGTACTAGTAGAGCAAAGAGTCCACTTGATCTTTTACATGCAGATGTATGGGGGCCATACAGGGTGCCTACATATGACCATAAATTTTTTTTTCTTACAGTTGTTGATGACTTCTCTAGAACCACTTGGTTGTTTCTGATGAATGCCAAAGATGAAACCTATTGGTTGATGAAAGGACTGATTTCCATGATTCACACACAGTTTAACTGTTCTGTTAGAGCTATAAGAACGACAATGGATCAAAATTTGTTAATTCAGATGTGAAACACTTCTTAGAGTCACATGGAATTGTTCATCAAACAACATGTGTGTACACTCCACAACAGAATGGTGTTGTGGAGAGGATACATAGATATATTCTAGAAGTGGCAAGAGCCTTAAGGTTCCAGGATGCCATCCCTCTAAAATTTTGGGGTGAGTGTGTTCTTACAGCAATACATATCATAAATAGGTTACCCTCTATAGTTTTAAAGGGTAAATCTCCATATGAAAAGCTGTTTAATACTGAACCTTCTTTAGACCATATGAGAGTGTTTGGCTGCTTATGTTATGCTGTGAATGTTAGGAGGCCTGCAGTGTTTATGGGGTATTCTCCAACTAAAAAGGGCTACAAATTATATGATCTGCAATCTAAACAGTTTATTGTTAGCAGGGATGTTGTCTTTAAGGAACATATATTTCCTTTCAGACAAATGAAGCTATCACCTGTTCCATTCTTTCCTGTACTTGAGCCAGCTGATGTACCAAATACTTCAGAGATATTGTATGAAGATTTAGCAGATGATCATACTGCAGACCATGATAATGATGCTGAACAAAGGAATGAAGCAGTCACTGAAGAGCCAGACACCCCACTTAGTACTCCTCCTGTACCAGTTGTTGACAATGTTGCTCCTGATGTTGTACCACAATTGCAAACTGAGTCTTTACATTTGCAAGATGTGGATGATGCACTGCTAATTGCAGTCAGAAAACATCCCAGAACTGCAGGACCACCAAAATGGGTGCAGGACTTTGTGTCCACATCTTGTGCATATCCTATGTCAGACTACCTGAGTTATGATAGGTTATCTCCTTCTTATGTTAGATGTTTGTCAGCTCAATTCTCTATAGTTGAGCCCAAGCATTATCATGAAGCTTCAAAAGATGAAAGATGGGTAGCTGCTATGCAACAAGAAGTCACAACATTAGAAGAAAACAACACATGGGATGTTGTTGATCTGCCTGCACATAAAGTTCCTATAGGATGCAAATGGGTATACAAAGTGAAGTACCAAGCTGACGGTAAAGTGGAGAGACTTAAAGCTAGACTTGTAGCCAAAGGTTTCAGTCAAAAGGAAAGCCTAGACCACAAGGAAACATTTTCACCAGTGGCCAAGATGGTCACTGTTAGATCAGTCATAGCAGTAACAGCCTCTAAACATTGGCACATTTATCAAATGGATGTGCACAATGCATTCTTGCAAGGTGACTTATTTGAAGAAGTGTACATGCATCTACCATAAGGGTACAACATCAAGGGGGAGTCCAAGAACAAGGTGTGCAAGCTAAAGAAGTCACTCTATGGCTTGAAGTACGCTTCAAGACAATGGAACTTGAAGTTGACAGAAGCCCTTAGAGATTTGGGATTTTTTCAAAGTCATTTTGACTACTCTTTGTTTTCACAACAGAGAGGGTCAGCTTTGGTTTTCATTCTAGTCTATGTAGATGACCTCCTAGTTATAGGAAATGATCCTAACCTAATTCAGTCTGCTAGGGAAAATCTGCAGAAGAAGTTCAAAATGAAAGATTTGGGGGAGCTTAGATTCTTTTTGGACATAGAATTTGCTCGCATCAAGGCTGGCATTCTGATGAATCAGAGGAAATATGCACTTGACTTGATAGCTGATTCTGGGCTAGGGGGAGCTAAGCCAGCATCCACTCCATTAAATGCAATCAAAGGCTGACTACAGCAGAACTTGATGAAGTTGTCTTGGGTTTTGAGGATGCCACAAGTATAGGAGTGAAGGACAATATGTTACCTGATCTTGAACCTTATCAAAGGTTAGTGGGCAGGTTGCTATACTTAACTATAACAAGTCCTGATATAGCCTATGTTGTTCAGGTTCTCAGTCAATTCATGCATAAACCTAAGAGATCGCATATGGATGCAGCATTGAGGGTGATCAGGTATGTCAAAAATGCACCATTAGGCTTATTAATGCCTTCACAGTAGTCTAAAAGCTTGGTTGTATTTTGTGACTCAGACTGGGCTTCTTGTCCTCAGTCCAGGAAATCAGTCACAGGGTATCTAGTCAAATTTGGCAATTCCTTGATATCATGGAAGTCTAAGAAACAAAACACAGTCTCCAGAAGTTTGGCAAAAGCAGAGTTCAGAAGTATGGCCTCCACAGTGGCAGAAGTGTCATGGTTAGTAGGATTGTTCAAAGAGTTGGGAATCCAGATTCAGTTGCTATTACCTTGCATTGTGACAGTAAAGCAGCCATTTAGATAGCTGCAAATCCCATTTTTCATGAGAGGACAAAGCACATTGACATTGATTGTCATTTTGTGCGAGAAAAGCTGCAGCAGGGCCTTATCCAGACTCATCACATTAACGCCAAGTTGCAATTGGCAGATATACTTACTAAAGGTCTAGGGAAGGCCCAACACTATTCTTTGTTTAGCAAGCTGGGGGTTGAAAATTTGTTCATACCCATCAGCTTGAGGGAGAGTGTTGAGATTAGTAATGATTGTTGTGGTTAAACTTCATTAGTTAGTTAGATCAGTTGTAACTAACTTACCTTAGAATAGAGTTAGTGTAACTCAAGTTAGCTTTGGTTTTAACTCTAGTTAAGGATTAGAGTTGATTTTATATATTTGCATGTACAGATACTGAAAACAGTTGAATCAATATAGCTTCTTCTTCTTCTTCCTCTAAAATATCGAACTACATTTCTTCTCTCTAACCTAGATCTACAACTTCTCATCCATGGCAAATCTCCATGGTTAGCTGATTTCTTCTTAGCTTGTGAGCACAAAAATTGTCTCTTTCCTGAACTGTCTCCCCATTTAGAAAAAATATAGGCTTACCTTTTATTTGTTTTACGAAATAACATTTTTTCTTCATTTAAACTTTTAATTAAATATATAAGGTAAATATATGACTTGGTGAATTAACTTAATATAATTTCTCTTCATATTGATTGTTCAACGTAAACATATTTATCTCAAGATAAGTTACCACAGAATTCTTGCAGTATCTAACTTGGTCTTCCAGTTGTTTGACCAAAAGGTGTTAAGCTTTTTGTTAAACTAACTAATAAGAAAATAGAGGATAAATCCCAGCCAAGGATAATTAACTCTAGATCAAAACACATTGAATAAGAGAATAAGATATAGTCAAGCTCATGAACTTTTAAAATTTAAAAGAGATATGGAACATAAATGACATGCTTACATTCTTGATGTACTGTTCCGTAATGTAAGAGTAAAGAAGGAAAAGAAGGAATGCCATTAACATCTGCAAGATCTATCTTTATTGATTCAAGAAAGATGATTACAAAGATTTGTAATAAGATCCGAAACTTCTCTTATTTTTCTCATGCAGCCTTCTCCGATTCTTCCCCCTCTCTTCTGAAGCAGATCCCCCCATATATATAATGAGTATTCCCTTTTATCCAACGGTTCTTAGCCAAAATACCTTAATTTGTTGATTGTACGTTGGGTTGTTCCCCTTAAATGTCACGACATATGCTTCGCCGTACAAGCTTTCTGATAGTTCGATCCTGACAGCGGCCGAAATACTCGTCGTTATGATGTCTTACAAATATGACCACGACTTAGTAGGCCCCTCGCCATTCCTTTTAGTGCTGATCCACGTGTGGTCAGATTTCGACCCATACAGTTAGTCCCTCCGCTTATTGAGGTCGCTTTTTAGGCGAGCTCGATGGGCGGACTTCATCGATCAGAACTTTTATGAGAAATCCGAGCGCCATGGGCGATGGGAGAATACCTCGTAGCGAGGTGGCGATATGACGTTTCGGGAGTTGTATCGAACCGTCACTTCAGTTCAGAATGTCATTAAAGCTCATCATGCGTCATCATGGCACACATTTTCTATGTATGGCGTCGTTTCCCGTGCCCTTTCCCTTTCAAAGCGGCGGCGTTTGGCTTTTCCGCTCAGGGCATTTTACATTTCTATAAATAGGGGAAGGTCTTTCATTTGAATGCTACGCTTCTTAATTGCTCACGAGAGATTTTTGTGATATTCTTCTTCTTCTTCTTCTTCAGTTTCTCATACTTTTGTCCGTTAGGATTTGCTGTGAACACTACCTTTTTCCCTCACCATTCTCGTTTCTTTCAATCAAAGAAAAGATGGTTAGTGGAGACTCCAACTTTGATGGATCCATTGGTGCTCCGCTACCGGAAAATGTACCCCTAATCGGAGAGGGAGAGGGTCCGGTGGAATACAAGAGTTTTCCGACGGTAGATGAGGTGGTTCCTCGTCCAGGGAAGGCGAGAACTGACTTCAATAGCCCTGCTGGAGATGAGCCAGAACCCGTTTTTTCTATGATGGATGCTGCGGCGCTCACGTTCAAAGCCAAATGGGGGATCCCTGATCACATTGAGTTGGTTCCTGCGGACCGGGATATAGTGCATATATACCGTCCGGGCCACTGCGCGTTTTATGCGTATCCCTTTGTCATCGAGTACACGCTTCCCCTTCCTTCCCTGGTGGTGGATTTCTGCCGCTTCTATGAGGTGTGTGCGGCTCAACTCTCTCCGTACGCGTACAAACTTTTCCTTATGCTCATCAAGTACGCGGAGCTCGCCGACCCTGAAATTTTCCTAGAACACATGCTATACCTCTTCGCCCCCTATTTTCTTAGGAGTACGATGATTCACATGCGTCACTGAGGAGCCAAGAGTTTGGTGGTGAAGATGGATGATAAGGCAAATTGCCGCTTTTGGGAGAGCTTCTTCTACGTCCGAACAGAGCACGTCGTGTCAAACTCGGCGGGGTTTCCTGAGACGTGGAACTTCGCCCGTAGGCCTTCTTTTCTTTTTTACTTCATCCATTTTTCTTAAGAGGGTTGTCGGTCGTCTCCCTTTAATGACCTCGTTGAGGGTTTATTTTTGTTTTTGTAGCCGAGAGGGTGCCTCCTCCACAAGTTGCCGACATTCGCGAATGGGTGTGTGCAATTCTACCTCGCACGATGGGGATCCGCGAATGGGCGCCCTTTCATGAGAGGTTTGGCGTAAACCTTCCACTGGTAAGTCGGCTTATTTCGGCTTTATCTGCTTTATTTCTTTCTTTGTCCTTTTTCTTTATTTTTTATCTTTATTTGAACCAATTTCTTGTTGACAGGTCGGAGAGGAGTGATAAGGGCGAGGGCTCCTCCCCTTGCTTTCTGTCAAGCGGCCCGCACCAAGAGCAACTGCGGGCAAGGGTATACAGAGTTTGGTTGCTCGGCAGACCGCATCTGTGGCCGAAACTGTTCGTTCGGAGGTTGCTCATCGGTCGGAGATTCCGGTCCCCGCAGTCCATTCAACGGGTGAACCTTCTCGCGTCGATGGCGGAGAGGTCCCGTCGAGGAGGCGAAGGATAGTGTTAGAAGGGGCTTCTTTAGCTGAAACGCCCTCGAGTGGCGACCTCGTTTTGACGGTGCCCGAAGCTGGCTGTGGTGCCAGCCTGGGTGAGGAGGCGATGCCCGTTGCAGGCGTTCAAGAGGCTACTGTGGCGAAGAGACGGAGTTCCGAGGCTGCCGCTGCTGTTCCGAGCGGCCCATCATCGTCTCGACCGGCCCGCACCCCATCTTCGGCCAGTAAGAGATTGAAGGGCGTCGTGGTAGATGACTATGAATCCGATTCTGACATTGATCCTGAGGACGTGAGGATGTTCAAGGAGGGCTTTACTAAGGTCGATGTATGGACGGAGGGCCCTTCTCACATACTCGAAATCCCGTAGAATTTTAACCTATTGGAGGTGGATTTGGTGCCTCAGTTTGACCTTCTGTGCTCCGCCGCTGAGAGCAGACCTCTTCAGGAGATCAACGATTCTGGTTTGTCACGCGGTGTGGCTGGGATGGCCCTAAGGGTGAGTTCTTTTTTGTTGTTTTCTTTGTTTTGTGCCCTTTGCTTTTACTGTTTTTCTCTCTTTTCTTTTTGGACTTACATGCTGGAGATCGAGAGCACTCGTAGGGCTGAGACGCAGGCCGAGGTTTTTCTAAACTGGCCGAGAGATATTAGTTGTATCGTAACAGGTTCCGTGAGATGCACGAGCAGCCTAGGGCGGGCGCTAGTACTCAATCCGTCAGGGAGGAGTTGGATAAAAGAGATGAGGAACTGATGCAGTCTATCCGCAGACGTAGCGAGCTCGAGGAGCTATTTTACGCATAAGAGGAGGAGCTCGAGGTTGGCAAATGGGTTGCAGCGGAGTGCGAGGATCTTCTGGCGAAGGTGATGTCTTTATGAGCTGAGCTTGAGCAAAATGCTACTAGAGTCGCCGATCTGAGTGCAGAATGGACGAAGAAGGTGGCCGAGCTGGAAAAGAGGGTGACCCAGTTGGAGAGAGCCGAGGGGGCTCAGTGTTGTCTTTGGCGAGGGCGGTGGCACTAGAAGACACTATCCGCGTCCTCATGTCCGAGCAAGAATCTGAGAGGGCGACGGCCACAATAAGGGAGGCGCGGCTCGCGGAACGGATTGGTGAACTTGATCGGGATGCTTCGATCATGGGAGATCGAGTTGCGGATCTTGAGGCCGAGAAGGTGCGGCTATTGGCTCAGGCTCCCTCTTAAGAATCTGCCTCTGCTACTGTTCCCCGCCGTCTGTATGAGCTATGGGTCCATGCTGAGGCCCAACGAGATATATACAAGGGTTTGTGGGAGGCGGGGAGCATTCCAAGGACGCTTTTGAAGAGGCTCGGGCGAAGGCACGCGGGGCTCGTCTTTCCTGCGGTTACGACCCTGCGACACCGGAGGCCGGTGAGGGTGCTGAGATTGAAGATGGGCTTCCTGCTGATGACGGCGATGCTGGGGAGAACGGCGGAGGAGACGATGCCGAGTGGATTTTTTTTGCAGCTGTTGCTCCAAAACGCACACGCAAGTATACGTGGTCGACAAGTAATATAGGATTATAAGTCCAGATATCGTACCCACAGGGACTTGTGATTAACTATCAACTAAATTAAACCAAACAATTAATCCATTCAAGCGATTCCTAAAGTGTGAATATTTAACTAAAATTAAACTAGAGTAACAAATTAAGAGATCAAAGAAAATAAGTTGGCGAATTATAGAGACGAATTGAATATGAGTGAATATTCTAGAGCTATGGGTTAGCTAACAATCCCGTTGAGTTTTCCACCTAAATCGTCTAATTAATTTATCTGGTTTATTGATTGACAGGGTTAATATTGCTCGTAGCCTTCTCCCGAAGTAGAACTCGCCTATTCAAGCTAACCTANCAAAAGAGTGACTATAGATAGTCCATACATTCAAATATACTTTTGAATATAGATTAAGAACATCGCACAATTGTACCAAATTCACTCACTCTCATAAAGAATTCATAAGCATCTTGTGGTCGTACCATAAGCTTGCCCGTAGTGTATATCTCTACTAATTTAAGCTAGCTAAATCTAGGATCAATTAGGAATTTTAAGGTTGTAATGTAGGCTAAGGGACGGGTAGGATATATTTTGGACTAGTGGCTAACCCTCCTAAGCACTTTAATATACTACATTTACAATTCAAGCTCATATTCTTCTCAACCAAATCACTTGCTATATACAACATAGCCCTCTTTTCAATTAAGCACTTCTCTACTTTTCACTAGCGCAAATCAATAAGAATTGAAGGTGTTTTATGTTTCTACATACTTTCACTATCATTTTTTTTCTTTAAATTTTTCTCTCTCTTTTTTTTTCTTTTTCACACACTCCATACAATAAAGTTCATCGGCTAGTGACCTTTAATTTCAACTTTAGTGCACCAACGGGCCTTTCCATAGTTCCACTCAAAAGCTACACCCCAATCTCTAACCTTACTTCTTTTAGCGACTAAGTGCCTTAGGAGGTAAAGGTTCAATCAATATCAAATTAAGAACAAAATAGGGGTATGGCTTGTAATGTGGGTGCCAAAGAAAGGTCTATAGGCTCAAAGTGGCTAGCAATGAAAAATTTTATTTTTATGTGACAAGCACATCCATGATCAAGCAAGAAAATGCCTACGTCATCTCCTAGATTAGCACACTTACAATTTCGCTTTTAACACACGGGGCAAGTTCTAGACTACACATGATAGCATAGAATATCATAATTCCTCACACACACGTTGCACATGACTCAATCAAGACGGTTCTATTCAACTCTCAAGTCAAGTAAGCACACATAATTAAGAAATTTAAGCTATATTGCACTATGTAGCATACAAGTCAAACAACTAAGAAAAGGCGTCACAAAATAGGCTATTTACTTTACTTAGGCTTCACAATTCAAACCAAATATACGAGAAAATAGAATGTATGTCATAGCCTATTGTGCCAGCATCAACCATGTCAATGAGTATCTCAGAACGACTCAGTTTCTTTCTAAACTACTCCTAAAAAAAAATAAAGTACCCGGTTCGAGCTGCACCCTTGGAAAAGAACCTGCGCCCAAAGAAAAACCAAGGGATACTACCTAACTATCCTAAAAAAAACTTTTTGGTATTTTTAATCGGACTTTTATCCCTCAAGAAAATTGTCCAAAAGATCCATCGTCGGGAAAAGTCCGAACTTTCTCTAAATTTTTTTTTTAACAAAAACTACTACACTAAGAACGAGTACTACAACTACACTAAGATAGCACAGAAAATCACCCAGACAATCTCCTCACCCCACACTTAAAATTGTGCAATGTCCTCAATGCACACTAAAAATAACAAGAGGGTAAAAGAAACTCCCTGGTAGGCCAAAGGCCGAAGAATTAGCAGCTCACGGGATACTCAGACTTCTCCCTGGTATGATCCCTTGTGCGGGTATCTCACACTTAGTTTCAACCACCTGCTCGCTTTTGCACATGCCTCTTGGCTTTGATTCTATGCACGTACTCCTTCAAAATACAAAAATAATACTACAAAAAAATAATACAATAAAATAAAATAAAAGAAAAGAAAAAAAAATTGGGTTGCTTCCCAACAAGCGCCTTATTTAACGTCGCTGCACGACGCCATCACTTTCACCACTTTTTCTTCCACTTTGAGGATATGAATTGCGCCCCCAGTTTTGCATCAATTTTTGTGTCACGTTCTTTGGTCGGTGGTGTGAAAACAAATGAACCAAGTAATAGGTATCGCATCTTGCACTTCTTGGCCTTTAAGTGAGGAATGTCGTTTTGTCTCCTTGACATCACAAATTTAAGAATATAAGCACTTTGTTCCTCATCCATTGACTCCTCTATATGCTCGACTGGATCAATTCCCATGTCACCAACCAAACACAATGTTGAAAAGTGTTTAGAATGAGGTCCAATACGCTCCAACTCCAAAATTGCATAACTTTTGACATCCTCAATTTTGCACTCTTCAACCTCGGCAACATCAACAAAAGCATGGTCTAATGATTGGTATTCTCGTTTTAGCTCCTCAATTTGGCCTAGAAGATCTTTTTCAGCTTCACACAACTCATCACTAATTTGTTGAGCGTTACACGCATCAATCTTTGCACTCAATTCTGCATCCACGTCGCGAATAGAGCTGACAAATTGGTCGATTTCTTGCCTGAGCTCAGTTCTTCCTTCTATTAGTTGTTCTATCATATTTGAAAGACCATCACGTAGAAAGTCATGAGATTTTATCAGTTGAGCTTGTTCCTCTAGCCAAGATTGGCTCACTATATCTATTTCTTCTAAATTATCTTCTAGTGGGAACTCGCTCTCTTCAGCCACTTCCTTCGCCTCGGCCTTCATTCTCATGATTGCTGCACTAATTCTTTGTGCAGCCTTTCGAATTTCATCTTGTTGCTCGACTACCTGCCTCATCATGTCCATAATACGAGCCATGCTTTCCATATCCTCCACTTCCTTGCTCCTATCAAACTCGTAAACATTATTAGAAATATTATAATAAGAACTCTGAGAAGGAAAATAAGAATTAGGACAACCATCCCAATGGCCACCTTGACCACCACACATATTACAAAAATTCCACACATCAAATTGAGATGCACAATTTTGCCACAAGTGTGGTCCTCCACAATATGGACAAGGATCACTATAATAAGAATAACCAATATTTGACCAATTCTCATTCCAAGATGCCATGTCAACAAAGATAATAAAATATTAAACTAAGATTAAAAAAAAAAACTTGAATAGGCAAAACGTAAAAATCTAATCTAGTAGAATAGTTAATTTCTAAGTCCCCGGCAACGGCGCCAAAAACTTGTTGCTCCCTAACGCACACGCAAGTATACGTGGTCGACAAGTAATATATGATTGTAAGTCCAGATATCGTACCCACAGGGACTTGTGATTAACTATCAACTAAATTAAACCAAACAATTAATCTATTCAAGTGAATCCAAAGTATGAATATTTAACTAAAGATAATCTAAAGTAATAAACTGAGAAACAAAGGAAACAAGTTGGTGAATTATAGAGACGAATTCAATCTGAGTGAATATTCTAGAGCTATGGGTTGGCTAACAATCCCGTTGAGTTTTCTACCTAAATTGTCTAATTAATTTATCTAGTTTATTGGTTGACGGGGTTAATATTGCTCGTAGCCTTCTCCCGAAGTACAACTCGCCTATTCAAGCTAACCTAACGCCTATATTCCTATGGAATTAGGATTAACAAGAACGCATTTATAATTCCCGTATAATAACCAAGCAAGGCGATTAGGTATATTCCTATCCTAACCGCAAATCCGCTCCCCCTAAGAGTTAAGATCTTTCTCTAATCAATCTTATATGCAATCTAGAATTCCCTCTCCCGAGTTCAATCTTAGATTCGTAGATAGTATTCAATTGGTGATCAAGCAATCAAATAATTAAGCGCAAGATTGAATAAATAAACCAACATGATAAAATAATAAGAACAATTCAAGCTTCAAACTACAACGTTCATGTAGCACCCAACAACTCTAGAACAAATAAACTATGAAACTAAAGAAGGGAAGAGAAGAAAAACTAGTTGGAAGCCTCCTCCAAGCGCGGTGTGTGTTCCCCCACGTGAATTCCCATTCAAAGTATGTTATTTATCACCAAAGTGGCGTCCTCCCCTTCAAAAAATAGGTTTAGTCTTGCTTTTATACGTGTTGGGTAGGTCTAGGGTCGAAATAACCTTGTCCCGGGCGAAATAGGACACATTTCACGTCACCGGCGCCCAGCACGGCGCCACGCGCCCTCCATAGCGCCCAAATATTTGTGCATGCTGTTTTGGCGCCACAGGTCGCGCCAGGCGCTGCCTGTGGCGCCCAACTGGCCATTTTTCCCAGGTTTCGTTCGTTTTGGCTCAAATCTTGCGCGTCTCGCCCCGTTCTGTTTGGAATTTGGAACAACGTAAAACATGAAAGTTGTAAACCTTTGAGTTATCTTTCCAACCATATATTGTGGAGACCTAATGTAGTTCTGAGCAAAAAGTTATATCCATTTTACTAGACAGTACGCAATATGCCTACTCGATTCTTCGTTCGCTCTAACTATCATCCGTTGACCCCCAAACACGATTCCGGCTTAATTCCTTGAGCTTTTACTCGGACTTCAAAGCTCCAAATCACTTGAATTCATTCCATAACATCTATATAGCTCGGAATCACTCCTACAAGGCATAAAACACACAGTTAGTGCAAGACACTAGCGATTAAAGCTCAAACTCAATCAAAGTGCGGTAAATTTGAGTGTAATAATCGACTAAAATACGCAATTATAGCCTATCATCAACACCCCACACATAAACGTGGTCGTACCATAAGCTTGCCCGTAGTGTATATCTCTACTAATTTAAGCTAGCCAAATCTAGGATCAATTAAGACTTTTAAGGTTGTAATGTAGGCTAAGGGACATGTATGATACAATTAGAAATAGTGGCTCCCTCCTAAGCACTTTAATACACTACATTCACAATTCAAGCACATATTCTTCTCAACCAAATCACTTGCCATACACAACATAGCCCTCTTTTTAATTAAGCACTTCTCTACTTTTCACTAGCGCAAATCAATAAGAATTGGAGGTGTTTTATGTTTCTACATACTTTCACTATCATTTTTTTTCTTTAAATTTTTCTTTCTCTTTTTTTTCTTTTTCACACACTCCATACAATAAGGTTCATTGTCTAGTGACCTTTAATTTCAACTTTAGTGCACCAACGGGCCCTTCCATGGTTCCACTCGAAAGCTACTCCCCAATCTCTAACCTTACTTCTTTTAGCGACTAAGTGCCTTAGGAGGTACAGGTTCAATCAATATCAAATTAAGAACAAAATAGGGGTATTGCTTGTAATGTGGGTGCCAAAGAAAGGTTTATAGGCTCAAAGGGGCTAGCAACAGAAAATTTTATTTTCTGAAGCAGGGTGCGGTCAAGTTTTTTCAAAAAATGCTTCACACGGAATATGCAAACGGGCCAAAATCGTTCATTTCTGCTCACTTGTCTTTGCACGAAAACTCTTCATGTTTCCGGGCAAAGAGGGGCAGCTGTGAGCACGTGATTTTTGCTCTAAGCAATAATTCCCAAATTTCAAATAATTTCTCTAGTATTTTATAAATTTTTGTGAATTTTGTGGCATTTTTTGGTAATTGTTGCATTTTTGTTTGTGCATATGAAAATACAAAATATGCATTTTTGCATTTAGGATTTAATTTCATATATTAGCATTAATTGATTTTAGAACAAAATGTTAAGAAAATAACAAAAAAAAGGGGGTCCATTTTGCATTTTTGGTATTAGTTTGCATTTCCGTTTAGGAATTAATTAGGAAATATAATTGTTAGAGTCAATTTATTTTGGTTTTATTTTAGCATTTTATAAAATCAGAAAAGTAAATAAATACAAAAATAGATAAAAGAAATAAAAGGAAAAGGGGTATTAAAAAATGGTCTTAATTGGAGACCAAATTTGGGCCAAAATCGGTCAGCCCAAACGAAATACCCCAANGATTAGGTATATTCCTATTCTAACCGCAAATCCGCTCCCCCTAAGAGTTAAGATCTTGCTCTACTCAATCTTATATGCAATCTAGAATTCCCTCTCCCGAGTTCAATCCTAGATTTGTAGATAGCATTTAATTGGTGATCAAGCAATCAAATAATTAAGCGCAAGATTGAATAAATAAACTAATATGATAAAAAAATAAGAACAATTCAAGCTTCAAACTACAACGTTCATGTAGCACCCAAAACTCTAGAACTAATAAACTATGAAATTAAAGGAAGAGAAGAGAAGAAAAACTAGTTGAAAGCCTCCTCCAAGCGTGATGTGTGTTCCCCACGTGAATTCTCCTCCAAAGTATGTTAGATATCACCAAAGTGGCGTCCTCCCCCCTCAAAATACCGTTTTTCCATGTATATATACTAAGTAGGGTTGGGCCCAAACAATTATACCTTCTCCAATGTGAAAAAGGACATTTTTCCCGGGTTTGACTAGCGCGGTCGCGCATCTGGGCGCGCTAATGGCCGCGCTAGTTGGACAACTTTCTGTCCTGGGCGCGCTAAAACTAGCGCGATCGCGCATCTGGGCGCGCACTGTTCACCCTATTCCATTTGGAATTTGGAAAAACGTAAAACAGAAAAGTTGTAGCCCTTTGAGTTAGCTTTCCAACCATATATTGTGGAGACCAAATGGAGTTCTGAGCAAAAAGTTATATCCATTTTACTAGACAGTGCGCAATATGCCTGCTCGATTCTTCGTTCGCTCTAACTAGCATCCGTTGACCCCCAAACGCGATCCCGGCTCGTATCCTTGGGCTTTTACTCAGACTTCAAAGCTCCAAATCACTTGATTTAATCTATAATATCTACATAGCTCGGAATCACTCCTATAAGGCATAAAACACACAGTTAGTGCAAAACACTAGCGATTAAAGCGCAAACTCAACCAAAGTGCAGTAAATTTGAGTGTAATAATCGACTAAAATAAGTAATTATAGCCTATCATCAACACCCCACACTTGAACGTTGCTCGTCCTCGAGCAATGGGACTATCTAATAAATCCCCCAACTACGTACAAGTATCAATTATAGAGGAGTACTTATCTTTTACCCACACACTATACCCTAGACTATGATCAATACCGGCACACAAGCATGAACACACAAAAATTCACATTATTCCCGTCTAAGCATGCCCAAGTATAATATTTCACTTCAATCAATTCCAACAACCTATTTGTCACCACCCAACCTCAAAAGCCGACTTGTAACCACTGAGCATCCTTAATTCATGCACTTACCTAACAAGAAAGTTTACAACATTACCAATCATTCATGAGATCATGTGCCCCTCACCAACAAACAAAAGAGTGACTATTTATAGTCCATACATTCAAATATACTTTTGAATATAGATTAAGAACATCGCACAATTGAACCAAATTCACTCACTCTCACAAAGAATTCATATGCACCCCGTGGTCGTACCATAAGCTTACCCGTAGTGTATATCTCTACTAATTTAAGCTAGCCAAATCTAGGATCAATTAGGACTTTTAAGGTTGTAATGTAGGCTAAGGGACAAGTAGGATATATTTTGGAATAATGGCTAACCCTCCTAAGCACTTTAATACACTACATTTACAATTCAAGCTCATATTCTTCTCAACCGATTCACTTGCCACATCCAACATAGCCCTCTTTTCAGTTACGCACTTCTCTATTTTTCACTAGCGCAAATCAATAAGAATTGGAGGTGTTTTATGTTTCTACATACTTTCACTATCATTTTTTTTTCTTTAAATTTTTCTTTCTCTTTTTTTTTCTTTTTCACACACCCACATTACAATAAGGTTCATCGGCTAGTGACCTTTAATTTCAACTTTAGTGCACCAACGGGCCCTTCCATGGTTCTACTCGAAAGCTACTCCCCAATCTCTAACCTTACTTCTTTTAGCGACTAAGTGCCTTAGGAGGTAAAGTTTCAATCAATATCAAATTAAGAACAAAATAGGGGTATGTCTTGTAACGTGGGTGCCAAAAGAAAGGTCTATAGGCTCAAAGGGGCTAGCAACGGAAAATTTTATTTTTATGTGACAAACACATCCATGATCAAGCAAGAAAATGTCTACGTTATCTCCTAGATTAGCACACTTACAATTTCGCTTCAATTAACACACGGGGCAAGTTCTAGACTACACAGGATAGCATAGAAAATCACAATCCCTCACACACACGTTGCACATGACTCAATCAAGACGGTTCTATTCAACTCTCAAGTCAAGTAAGCACACATAATTAAGAATTTAAGCAATATTGCACTATGTAGCATACAAGTCAAACAACTGAGAAAAGGCGTCACAAAATAGGCCATTTACTTTACTTAGGCTTCACAATTCAAACCAAATATACGGGAAAACAGAATGTATGTCATAGCCTATTGTGCCAGCATCAACCATGTCAATGAGTATCTCGGAGTGACTCAGTTTCTTCCTAAACTACTCCTAAAAAAAAATAAAGTACCCGGTTCGAGCTACACCATTGGAAAAGAACCGGCGCCCAAAGAAAAACCAAGGGATACTACCTAACTATCCTAAAAAAAATTCTTTTTGGTATTTTTAATCGGACTTTTATCCCTCTAGAAAATTGTCCAAAAGATCCATCGTCGGGAAAAGTCCGAACTTTTTCTAAATTTTTTTTTGTTTTTATGTTTTTAACAAAAATTACTACACTAAGAACGAGTACTACAACTACACTAAGAACGAGTACTATAACTAAGTTAAGATAGCACAAAAAAAATCACCCAGACAATCCCCTCACCCCACACTTAAAATTGTGCAATGTCCTCAATGCACACTAAAAATAACAAGAGGGTAAAAGAGACTCCCTGGTAGGCCAAAGGCCGAAGAATTAGCAGCTCACGGGATACTCAGACTTCTCCCTGGTATGATCCCTTGTGCGGGTACCTCACACTTAGTTTCAACCACCTGCTCGCTTTTGCACATGCCTCTTGGCTTTGATTCCATGCTCGTACTCCTACAAAATACAAAAATAATACTACAAAAAAAAATATTAACACAATAAAATAAAAGAAAAGAAAAGAAAAAAATTTGGGTTGCCTCCCAACAAGCGCCTTATTTAACGTCGCGGCACGACGCCATCACTTTCACCACTTTTCCTTCCACTTTGAGGATATGAATTGCGCCCCCAGTTTTGCATCAATTTTTGTGTCACATTCTTGGGGCGGTGGTGTGAAAATAAAGAAACCAAGTAATAGGAATCGCATCTTGCACTTCTTGGCCTTCAAGTGAGGAATGTCGTTTTGTCTCCTTGGTGTGGCGAATTTCAGATTGTAAACACTTTGTTCCTCATCCATTGACTCCTCCATATGCTCGACTGGGTCAATTCCCATGTCACCAACCAAACACAATATTGAAAAGTATTTAGAATGAGGTCCAATACGCTCCAACTCCAAAATTGTATTATGTTTGACATCCTCAATTTCGCACTCTTCGTCAAGCTTGGCATCATTAATAATATTTTGGTCTAATAATTGGTATTCCTCTTTGTGCTTCACAAGCTGGCCAGTATCCAACAAAATTGGTTGTAGGGCATCAGACGCCTCAACTTTTTTATTCAATCGATCGTGCAAGTCATGGATATCTAAGCCAAATTGGTCTATCTCTTGCCTGATCTAAGTTCTTCCTTCTATTAGTTGTTCTGTCATATTTGAAAGACTATCACGTAGAAAGTCATGAGATTTTATCAGTTGAGCTTGTTCCTCAAGCCAAGATTCGCTCACTACATCTGTTTCTTCAAAATTTTCTTCTGGTGGGAACTCTCTCTCTTCAGCCACTTCCTCCGCCTCAGCCATCATTCTCATGATTGCTTCACTAATTCTTTGTAAAGCCTTTCGATTTTCATCTTGTTGCTCGGCTACTTGCCTCATCATCATCTCATGTTGCTCGACTACTTGCCTCATCATGTCCATAATACGAGCCATGCTTTCCATATCCTCCACTTCATTGCTTCTATCAAACTCATAAACATTATTAGAAACATTATACTAAGAACTCTGGAAAGGATAATAAAAATTAGGACAACCATCCCAATGGCCACCTTGACAACCACACACTTTACAAAAATTCCACACATCAGATTGAGATGCACAATTTTGTCCTAAGTGTGGTCCTCCACAATATGGATAAGGATCACCAAAATAAGAATAACCAATATTCGACCAATTATCATTCCAAGATGCCATATCAACAAAGATAGTAAAATATTAAACTAAGATAAAAATAAAAAATAAAAACTTGAATAGGCAAAAAGTAAAAATCCAATCTAGTAGAATAGTTAATTTCTAAGTCCCCGGCAACGGCGCCAAAAACTTGTTGCTCCAAAACGCACACGCAAGTATACGTGGTCGACAAGTAATATAGGATTATAAGTCCAGATATCGTACCCACAGGGACTTGTGATTAACTATCAACTAAATTAAACCAAACAATTAATCCATTCAAGCGATTCCTAAAGTGTGAATATTTAACTAAAATTAAACTAGAGTAACAAATTAAGAGATCAAAGAAAATAAGTTTGGCGAATTATAGAGACGAATTCAATATGAGTGAATATTCTAGAGCTATGGGTTAGCTAACAATCCCGTTGAGTTTTCCACCTAAATCGTCTAATTAATTTATCTGGTTTATTGATTGACAGGGTTAATATTGCTCGTAGCCTTCTCCCGAAGTACAACTCGCCTATTCAAGCTAACCTAACGCCTATATTCCTATGGAATTAGGATTAACAAGAACGCATTTATAATTCCCGTATAATAACCAAGCAAGGCGATTAGGTATATTCCTATCCTAACCGCAAATCCGCTCCCCCTAAGAGTTAAGATCTTGCTCTAATCAATCTTATATGCAATCTAGAATTCCCTCTCCCGAGTTCAATCCTAGATTTGTAGATAGTATTCAATTGGTGATCAAGCAATCAAATAATTAAGCGCAAGATTGAATAAATAAACCAATATGATAAAATAATAAGAACAATTCAAGCTTCAAACTACTACGTTCATGTAGCACCCAAAACTCTAGAACTAATAAACTATGAAATTAAAGGAAGAGAAGAGAAGAAAAAATAGTTGAAAGCCTCCTCCAAGCGTGGTGTGTGTTCCCCCACGTGAATTCTCCTCCAAAGTATGTTAGATATCACCAAAGTGGCATCCTGCCCCCTCAAAATACCGTTTTTCCATGTATATATACCAAGTAGGGTTGGGCCCAAACAATTATACCTTCTCCAATGTGAAAAAGGACATTTTTCCCGGGTTTGACTAGCGCGGTCGTGCATCTGGGCGCGCTAATGGCCGCGCTAGTTGTACAACTTTCTGTCCTGGGCGCGCTAAAACTAGCGCGATCACGCATCTGGGAGCGCACTTTTCACCCTGTTCCGTTTAGAATTTGGAAAAACATAAAATATGAAAGTTGTAGCCCTTTGAGTTAGTTTTTCAACCATATATTGTGGAGACTGAATGGAGTTCTGAGAAAAAAGTTATATCTATTTTACTAGACAGTGCGCAATATGCCTGCTCGATTCTTCGTTCGCTCTAACTAGCATCCGTTGACCCCCAAACGCGATCCCGGCTCGTTTTCTTGGTCTTTTACTCAGACTTCAAAACTTAAAATCACTTGAATTCATTCCATAACATCTACATAGCTCGGAATCACTCCTACAAGGCATAAAACACACAGTTAGTGCAAAACACTAGCGATTAAAGCGCAAACTCAACCAAAGTGCAGTAAATTTGAGTGTAATAATCGACTAAAATAAGTAATTATGGCCTATCATCAGCAGCTCTTGTTCTTTTGCTTGTTATTTTCATCTTTTTCTTGGGGGCCCGCTTTTGGCCTTTTTAGGCGCAACTGTCGCGTATGTACATCTTCTGAATAAAATAGTCGTTTTGCCTTTGGTTACATATCTTTTGACTTTCTCTCTCTCCCTTTGTTTTTAAAAAAGATCTTCGGATTTCTCCGCTATTGATACCCAATTTTTCTTCATATATTTTTAAAATGCATATATACTTTCAAAATAGTGTATGAGCATCAACCAGTATTTTTTCATAATTTTAAAAGGATTTTAATTAATTTATTCTAGCATTTTATTATCCAAATAATTACTAATTGCATCACAAATAATTTTATGATGATTTATTACTTGATTTTTTTAATCATTTATATTTATTTTAAGCTGTAATCGTTATATGCATATTTATATTCATGTCTTTAAGCTATAATTGCAATAACTTTGCAATAATAGCCCGTATATGCATAATTACATTATTTACACGAAAAATGACATTTTATATTTTTGTAATATTAAGTAATTATTTTAAATCATTTTTATGCATAAAAATCATTTTTATCATTTATTAACTATTTTTTACAAATCATTTATCAATTAATTGGGTATTTAACAAATAGCCTCTTTTAATTTGGTTTAATTTCGGACCCGGCCCAAAATACTACCCTAGCCCACTTAAATAACCCTGATCTGTAACCCATAGCCCAACTTCCTATTGACCTGCCCAACCCCAGATCAAATCCTGGCCGTTGATCTCAGAGATCAACGGTCCAGGATGTTATTTCCTTTTTAATTAACCCTTAACCCCCCAAACCCTACTCACTTCCCATAACCCGCCGCCCCTGTTTCCCTTCCCTCCTCGCTTCTCTCTCAAACTCTCCCCTAACCCTAGGCACCGTCACCTGACCCCTTCAATCCATTGGGTTTCCCATCGATCTTAGGCCCCATCCGGCCTCCTACCTCTACTGGTTGTTCGATTTCTTCGTTGTTTGATGGAATCTCAAGGAGATTCGAACAATACTCGGTCCAAACCTTTCATTTTCTCGATGAACCTTCCTGTGTTCATCTCTATGTTTGTGAGTACTGTTATCTTCATGTTTATGGCTTAAACCTCTGGTTCCAAACCAGATTTTTTCTCACCTCTGTCATTTTTTAAAACCTTAGTCACTTTCTACTCGAGTCTGTTCAGATCTCTATAGATCTGAGATGATTTTGAGTTTATCTGATATTTCTCTTTAAAAATCTTTTGTTTTTCTTGTTATTAACCGATTTTAGCTTTTCTCTAAAGTTAGGGTTTCATCTTTATGTTTCTGCAAAAAATTTCTAAAAGTGTTTGAGTGTTTTAACTCCGGTTCTCTTTGTTTGCTCGTTTGGTTTTCATATCTATGTTCCAGCCCCTAGGGTTTCTAATCATTTCACTGTTTGTTCTGATATTTGCCCGTTATTCTTTGGCCTTGCCAATTAACAGAGATTAACTGATTTTATTTCCCTAATTAGGGTTCAAAATTATATTTTCTGTTGAAATTGGTATTTCTCTGCGATTTTACTTATTTTTCCTTATTTGTGACTCATAATTGGTATTACTTGCCTTTATTAGGTTACTAGCCTGATTTCTGGGATTCGATTATTTTAATCGGCCCATAAATGGTCTTTGATTTATTTGTGTCACGCCCCGAGACTGGGGGCGAGACGGAACCCAGTGCCTCACCTATCCTTGCATACCACTTGCAACTAAGAGACTCTGAACATGTAATGTCATACTTTGGCCATGAGCCACATTGCAAGATAATGCGCGATGCAAAGTATAAAACTGAATAGAGACTAACGCTGACTAAATGTCAACATAAAGCTGGGCCGGCAAGGCCGTCATAGTTACTACAACTGACAAGCCAACAAAATATACGTACAGGGCCTACAAGCCCAACATACTGCACTAACTGACAGGATATATCTACAAGCCTCTACTGATAGATGTATTGTGATCGGAATAGGGCCTTGACCTACCCTTAACCTATCTACATATATGCACAAGATGTACACCAAACTGCTAGACCCGACAACTCTGAAAGACGGGGAGCTTACCGATAAGGCTGAACTCGGGCAAACACCTACTGAGGAGGTCTACCCGTCTGTATCTCCGAACCTACATGCATGAAATGCAGCGCCCCCAGAAAGGGACGTCAGTACGAAATAATGTACTGAGTATGTAAGGCAATATATTGAAAGTTGAAACTGAACTGAACTGATAACTTGAACATATGCTTACCTGCTGACACTGACTCAATTCTCTCAATATAATAAGTAAAATAGCTGTCCGGCCCAATAAGGCTCAGTATATATATATATATATATATATATATATATATATATATANGGCTCTCTCATAGGCGCTCGGCCACAGTAGGCTCGGTGTATAACTTACCATCTGATCAGAGGTTGCCCAATAGGGGCCTGCCCATCGATTATAGCTCGATGGTAATGAAAATACTTTAATACTGTATATATAAATTCTCTGCTCTCTTGACTGGAAGAAGGAAATACTCAATTGAATATTAATCCCGATAAGGAGAATATAGTAACTTACAGAACTAGGAAAATATACGTAACTTGCGAGACTAGCAAAATATACGTAAATTCCGGGATATGAATTTTTCTTTATGACTCGTTATTAAACTTGTGTAATTACGAGATCATGCAAAATGAAGGAAGAGCTTAGCCTTAACATACCTGGAGTGAAAAAAACCCGTATGATGTTCACAGAAAAGGTTGCATCGTACGCCTTTAGAATCGCAAGATTTTTACGTTGGACTGTGGAAGTTTTCGTTGCTACATGCCTTAAGCACGCTAGTTAATGTGTACAAATTCTTGAGAGAATTGCTGAATTTTTAGGAACTCGTTAGTCTCTGGTTATAAGAACTTAGTTGAATATCTCTCTTAAGAAATCTCCTCTTTTAGCCAATATAAGGGTGTAGTCATTTTGCCTTGGAAATGTTTGTATGAGGTGTAATTTAGTTAGCACCTTAAATTTCCACCTACCCAACATGACTAATGAGTCATTTGGGTTGGGTGGTGGCTTGATGCCACATAAGGTGGCGGAGGGTTTTTATTAAATCTTATCCTATAATTAATAATTAATTAGGTATTGTCCGGCTACCCGATAATTAACCAATTACCAACATAATTAAGAATTATCTCAAATTACTTAAAATTTTACTTATTTTTGATATACTTTATACATCGTATTATCACGGTCATATGGTACATTGTATGGTACTAGTCCATAAATATCGGGTAGTATCGCTTGGCCCGTATTTTATCCAAATTGACAACCTTCAACAAAACTTATTTTCTTTTATTCCTGTACCTTTATCCTTCATGGCCCTTACTTATTGCTTGTTATAAATAACATAAATATGCTAATCTCAAGATAATCTCATCCCCGAGTCTACGTCAATTAACTGAAGACGAAACTTTAACGTACGAAAAACGCGAGATGTAACATCCTTCCCCCCTTAGAAACATTCATCCTTGAATGTTTACTCTTAGATACATTTTTTGCCAGAGTCTCCTCCGTATATTAGACTGAAACCAACTTGTACGCAGCCAGAAAACATACTATACACGCCACACATGGCCACTGTCTATACATAGCAGCACTTGGCTTCACACAACTGTTCATCATTAATTCTGACAGTCAAAATGAGAGCTTACCCGATGAGACCTACTGGCCCGAGTAGAGTTCTGCTGAGGTATCCCTTAAATCTCAAGCCATATCTCCAGTTTGAAATAGGTGGGGGTATTTAGACTTCATTTCTTCCTCCGCTTCCCACGTCATCTCTTCCACATTCTTGCTTCTCCATAAGACTTTCACGGAGGCTACCTCCTTATTCCGTAACTTGCGGATTTGTCGCTCTAGGATGGCAACCGGAATTTCCTCGTATGACAAGTTTTCTGTAATCTGTACATCATCCGTGGGCACCACTCGGGTAGGATCGCCAATGCACTTTCGTAACATAGATACGTGAAAAACCGGATGAACAAACTCCAATTCCGAGGGCAATTCTAACTCATAAGCTACTTGGCCCACTCTCCGAATGATCCTATAAGGTCCAATATACCGTGGGCTAAGTTTGCCTTTCTTGCCAAACCTCATCACACCTTTCATAGGTGACACCTTTAAGAATACCCAGTCATCAACCCGAACTCTAAATCTCATCGCCGCACGTCAGAATATGATTTCTGACGACTCTGAGTTGTCAACAGTCGCTCCCGAATAAGCTTTACTTTTTCTATGGCCTACTAAGCAAGGTCTGGCCCATGTAACCCAGATTCTCCAACATCAAACCACCCTATAGGAGATCTGCACCTGCGCCCATACAAAGCCTCGTACGGAGCCATCTGGATACTGGAGTGATAACTGTTATTAAATGCAAACTCGATAAGAGGTAGATGTTCATCCCAACTCCTTTTAAAATTCAGCACACATGTTCGTAACATTTCCTCGAGCGTCTGAATTGTGCGTTCGGCTTGACCATTAGTTTGTGGATGAAAAGCTGTGCTGAGATTCACCTGAGTCCCTAGACCTTTCTGAAATGACCTCAAAAAATGTGCTGTAAACTGGGCCCCACGGTCAGATATAATAGATATTGACACTCCATGTAGTCGCACTATCACTTTAATATATAAAATTGCATAATCTTCTGCTGTATATGTAGATCTGACCGGTAGGAAATGAGGTGATTTCGTGAGCCTATCGACTATCACCCATATGGAATCGAACTTACGTTGAGAACGAGGTAAACCCGTGATAAAGTCCATGTTTATCGCCTCCCATTTCCATGTCGGTATCTCTATAGTCTGCATTAGCCCTCCGGGCTTCTGGTGCTCTATCTTCACCTGCTGGAAACTAGGGCATTGAGCGACATACTCAGCAATGTTCTTCTTCATATCGTTCCACCAATGCACTTCCTTAATATCATGATACATCTTCGTCGACCTAGGGTGAATGGAGTACCACGAATAATGTGCCTCTGACATAATCCTGTCTCGTAGCCGTGCTACATCTGGAACACACAAACGACCCCTGTATCTGAGAACCCCATCTCCTTTGAGTTCTAATAACGGCTTCTTTTGTTGTGGAACCCGCTCACTCAACTCGACTAACTCTGGGTCCTCGTACTGCCTCTCCTTTACTTCAGCTATGAGAGATGATTTTGCAGTATTTTGGAGTACAACTCCTCCATTACCAGAGTCTATTAACCGAACCCCAAAACAAGCCAGTTGATGAATCTCTCTAGTTAATTGTCTTTTTTCGGCCTCTACATGGGCTAAGCTACCCATGGATCGACGACTTAAGGCATCTGCTACAACATTAGCTTTCCCTGGATGGTAGAGAATGTTAACATCGTAATCTATTAATAACTCAAGCCACCGCCTCTGTCGCAAGTTCAATTCTTTTTGCTTGAAGATATATTGCAGACTTTTATGATCTGTGAATATATCAACATGAACACCATATAAATAATGCCGCCATATCTTAAGTGCATGGACAACCGCAGCTAATTCGAGGTCGTGGGTCGAATAATGTCGTTCGTGCTTCCTTAACTGCCTTGAAGCATACGCAATTACTTTCCCATGTTGCATCAGGACACATCCTAACCCGACACTTGAGGCATCATAATACATGGCATAACCATCTGGACCCTCTAGAAGTGCTAAAACTGGCGCTGAGGTCAACCTGTTCTTAAGCTCTTGGAAACTCTGCTCTCAGGCCTCTGTCCACTGAAACTTAGTCGCTTTCTGCATCAGTTTCGTTCATGGTGCTGAAAGAGAACAAAAACCCTCTACGAACCTCCGGTTGTATCCTGCTAAGCCTAGAAAGCTACGAATCTCTGTCGGAGTGGTAGGTCTAGGCCAGGATTTCACAGCCTCAATCTTCTGAGTGTCTAACTTTATACCTCCGTCGGATACAATGTGACCCAAGAATGCTACAGACTTCAACCAGAACTCACACTTAGAAAACTTAGCATACAATTTATTATCACGGAGGGTTTGGAGTACCGCTCGTAGGTGGTCCACATGCGGATACTGACTCAATTCTCTCAATATAATTAGTAAAATAGCTGTCCGACCCTATCTATCTATCTATATATATATATATATATATATATATATATATATATATATATATATATATAAAACTGCTCTGTCGTAGTAGGCTCGCTCATAGGCGCTCGACCATACTAGGCTCTGTATCTNGCAACACCTACTGAGGAGGTCTACCCGTCTATCTATCTGAACATGCACGCATGATATGCAGCATACCCCGAAAAGGGACGTCGGTACGAAATAATGTACCGAGTATGAAAGGCAATAAAATAACTGAAAGCTTAAACTTAACTGATAATATAATAACTGAAGTAACTGGGGGTCAAAGATAATCTGAAGATATGCTTACCTGCTGATACTAACTCAACTCTCTCAATACAGTAAGTAAAATAGTTATCCGACCCTATAAGGCTCGGTATATATATAACTGCTATGACGTAGTAGGCTCGCTCATAGGCGCTCGACCATACTAGGCTCTGTATCTCGGCCAACTGGGCTCGCTCATAGGCGCTCGGCCACAGTAGGCTCGGTGTATAATTTACCATCTGATAAGGGGTTGCCCAATAGGGGCTTACCCATCGATTATAGCTCGATGGTAATGAAAATACTTTAATACTGTATATATAAATTCTCTGCTCTCTTGACTGGAAGAAGGAAATACTCAATTGAATATGAAGTCCCGATAAGGAGAATATCGTAACTTATAAAACTAGGAAAATATACGTACTTGCGAGACTAGCAAAATATACGTAAATTCCGGGATATGAATTTTTCTTTATGACTCGTTATCAAACTTGTGTAATTACGAGATCATGAAAAATGAAGGAAGAGCTTAGCCTTAACATACCTGGAGTGAGAAAAATCCGTATGATGTTCCCGAAAAAGGTTGCACCGTACACCTTTAGAATCGCAAGATTTTTACGTTGGACTGTGGAAGTTTCCGTTGCTACATGCCTTAAACACGCTAGTTAATGTGTACAAATTCTTGAGAGAATTGCTCAATTTTTAGGAACTCGTTAGTCTCTGGTTATAAGAACTTAGTTGATTATCTCTCTTAAGAAATCTCCTCTTTTAGCCAATATAAGGGTGTAGTCATTTTGCCTTGAAAATGTTAGTATGAGGTGTAATTTAGTTAGCACCTTAAATTGCCACCTACCCAACATGACTAATGAGTCATTTGGGTTGGGTGGTGGCTTGATGCTACATAAGGTGGGGGAGGGTTTTTATTAAATCTTATCCTATAATTAATAATTAATTAGGTATTGTCCCGTTATCCGATAATTAACCAATTACCCACATAATTAAGAATTATCTCAAATTACTTAAAATTGTACTTATTTTTATTATACTTTATACATCATATTATCACGGTCATATGGTACCTTGTATGGTACTAGTCCATAAATATCGGGTAGTATCGCTCGGCCCGTATTTTATCCAAATCGACAACCTTCAACAAAACTTATTTTCGTTTATTCGTGTACCTTTATCCTTCATGGCCCTTACTTATTGCTTGTTATAAATAGCATAAATATGCTAATCTCAAGATAATTTCATCCCCGAGTCTACGTCAATTAACTGAAGACGAAACTTTAACGTACGAAAAACGCGAGATGTAACAATTTGGTTACCTTATTAAACCTCAAACTTGGCTGTTAATTGATCCTCCCTAATTTAAGGGGTCTTTCCCGGATCCTGCTGTGTTAATTGATTGTGTCTAGCCCTAATTAACTGGTTAATTTATTTGCATGCCTTATGTGTGAACTCTTAACTTTCTTTGCCTTATTTCTTTTGCTTTGCTGAATGCTATATAAACCTCCATATTCTGATTTTTTAGAACACACGAAAATCACACAGAAAGATATAGAAAGAAACACCTACACACACATAAACTCTTACTCACACACTCACAACTGTAGTTCTTTCTGTTACTTCTATTTGCTATTCTGTCTAGCCGGCTAAAAGCCAAGGCTAGACTCTTGGATTCCACTTGCCTTCACCTTCCTGTTTTCTATCTCTTAACTGGTATGCCTCAATTTCTGTTATCATGCTTTCCTCGATATGCTATGTAGTCAGTTCATTATGAATTTCAACATGCTTCTGTTTGCTCTATGTTCTCATTTATTGCTCTCTTAACTAGCATGCCTTAATTCCTGTTAACTTATCCTGTTCTACATGTTATTATGATTAGTTTACCTTAGCATGTCTCTGTTTAGTCCATGACACTTGTTACTTGTTTATGAAAATAGCATGTTTAAATCCTATTACCCCACCCTGTTTTGTATGGCTGTTTGGCTAGTCATTTTAATTTCAGCATGTTTTCCTCTGCTTAATACCTGTCTGCATGATTCCACCTAGTGATAACCAGTAAATCGAGTTAACTCCAGCAATGTGAACTTTGTTTTGATTACCTGGTCCCTATTAAGAAGTTTTTTAGGGATTATGAATGTGTGTGGTCAGTTCCGTCTATGATTCAAGTGTTCCTATTTTGTTGTGATTGTTTAATAATTTGTATCTATATCTGAACCAATCTGCGGGAATATGGTTCTGTTCTGCTTCTGTTCACTTCTGAAAAATCAAACTGCTTTCTTTCTGAAACTGTCCCCTACCCTTATACACTATTTTCAAACTTCTACTCTTAGTTATCTAGGGTCCTACCACCCCTAGTGTGAGCACTGCCTGGGGTCCATGAGTCTCCTCCGAACTCTAACACACTGGGGCTGGCCTTCCAAACTCTTTACAAAACTATTTCTTTGAAAAGGTTCTGGTGTGAGCATTGCCCGGGGTCCCTGAGGCCCTTGGGAACTTTGACACACCCGAAGCCCATTTGTGTGTTATGAACTACCTGTGGACATCAGACTTGCTTGAAGGCCTGGCTTCCAGTTTGACATTGGGCCTGCCAAGGGTCCCTATAGTATAATGATTTTTTCATTGTGTAATTTATTCATAATGGTCTGTAATAATGTAATAATCTTTGTAAAAACAGATATGGGGTTATTTGTAAAAACTGGGGAGGGATGTTTATATATTTTTGTTGAGTTCGGGTAGAAATCATGCCTATAGGTTGTTGTGATTCTTTATGCCATTAGAAACCATGCCTATAGGACTTATCTCGTTATTTGTAATCCTGAATTTTCACTTTGCATCCTAGAAATCCTATTTCTAGTCAGTTTTATCAATTCTGCATCAAGAACCATATTTTTCAAACCCGCATGTGTGCATTAGAGATCATCTCCCTAGGATATTCTTTATTGAACTCGCTTGGAAACTGGTTAATGCCTATACCGCTTAGATATCACGCCTATAGGAAATAAGCGTAAAAACAGTTTCAACACTTAGATATCATGCCTATAGGAAATACATATAAAATCAGTCTTGACACTTAGACATCAGGCCTATAGGAAGTAAGTGTAAAATATCAGTTTCTGTGTTTAAATATCGTGTCTATAGGAAATAATGCTTATAATGAGTTTCAGCACTTAGAAAGCATGCCTATAGGATCTAAAAAGATAAAATCTGCCTGTCAAAATCAATCAGTGGTTTATAAACTGTAGTCGTTAATTAACAGTTTTAGGATTCTGCTCTGGTCCTCACTTAAGAAAACTGATAGGGTACTTAAAGAAGTCTGGGACTAAAATTGTGATCTCCTGCTGTTTGAAAACACGTCCAGATTCAGAATATGAACAAAAATCAGTAGGCAAACTGATAGATACTGTTGCCCGCTTTAATAGAGCTGTTATGTATTCTGTTCATGCTCATCTAGATATCCTGCCTATAGGATCCTAAACTATAAAACTTTGTTTGTTTGAATTGCGTGCATTGGTTGGCTATTTGTGGAGGTTAACATGAGCCCCTTTATTTGCTCCTTACATGATAGTCCTATCTGAATTTTGTTTGTCGCTTAGTTTTCTCATTTTTAAGCAACGTAGGTGAGTCTAGATCTATACAAAATAGAAGTCCTAAACACCTCCAGGACTATAGGTAAGGTACGGGTAGTGCACGCATAAGGTACGCATTAGAAGCTATTAGAACGCTTAGGTAACAACTAAAAGATAGTAACGGGGTAGTAAAGGAGATGATAACCTGTGCGCTAATGCTACGCGTAACACCCCAATTTGGGGAAAGTTACCAAGTATTGCATGAAAATGATCCTATAGGCTAAAAAACGTAGGACCCCTTTAATTCTTGTTTTGAAGTAATTGTCTATTTGTTTTAAATTGCTTAACTTTCCTTTAAAGACTAATTCGCTTAATTGAGTTTGGTTGGGACCCACCGTTGTGGACCTCGAGGGGTGCTTAATACCTTCCTCTCGAGGTAATTTTGAGCCCTTACCCAATCTCTGGTAATGTAAACTGGTTTCACGAGTTAATTGTTCTAGGTGCCCTAACGCACCTTAATCCGTTAGGTAGAGACTCTTCAAATCTCTTACCCAATTCCAAAAGGAAAAGAGTTGTCCCAATATGTCGAATCCCGGATTCCGCAAGGAAAAACGGGGCGCGACACCCGCGATGAGTCCTTGATTTTTAATTGGGAACTCGAATGCGGTTTCATTTCGCTTGATTCGAGCGAGATCGAAGTCAGGCTTGCCAGCTTGGGCGAGGTCAGTTTTGACTTATAAATTTGAGCGAGGTCGAAGTCTCATTTGCCAACTTGGGCGAAGTCAGTTTTGACTTATAAATTCGAGCGAGGTTGAAGTCTGACTTGCCAACTTGTGCGAAGTCAATTTTGACTTGTAAACTCGTACATTACTTCTGCTTGGCGATGGCCAGGGGCCGTAAGGGTGTAAATTCGAGCGAGGTCGAATTGTGGCCCGTTATGAATTCGAACGAGGTCGAATTTCACTTTCACTTGGCGATGGCCGGGGGCCGTAAGGGTGTAAATTCGAGCGAGGTCGAATTGTATCCCGTTGTGAGTTTGAGAGAACTCAAATTTTACTTTCATTGGAGAGTACTGTGTTGTATGGTTCGTATGCGACGGTGGAGTCCCAGTTTATCTGGTCCCTTCGTTGCTCGGCCTGGAGAGGTCATTGACGGGACGAGCGAGGAACTTATTGCTTGGGATACTGGGCACCCTGGGGCCATCACTTCAAACGACGTTCGGACGTGATTTGTAATAGTTAGTCGGCCGAATTGGCGTAGGATTGTCATGGTGAGTATACGTGCGAGCTTTTCGAGTTCATGTTCTGCCTGTGTTGGAGAGGCTATGCGTACAATGGGCTTATTACTCAGTCCCAGGTTATGGAGATTGTTTCTTAATAATGTTGGCCTGTTCTGAGCCGTTTCTGTTATTCGCAATATGGTATGGCGCGGAGGGTTTTGCTTGGTGCGTTTAGTGGTGTTTGTTCCTTGTTCGCGCACCTGTGAGAATGCTCGTGTTCCTATCCCAATCCAAAAAAGAAAAAATGACAAGTTAAACCTAAAAGAAATTGCCTGTTACCTTGACCTGGTAAGTCGGCGAGGGGGGAGGGCGCTGTAGGGCGACCCGTTTCATCCCGTACTCAAATGGCGGTTTCAGATCTGGCAGCCCCGTGTTCGGCTTCGCCGTTAGTCGCGTCTAGGCTTCTTATGGGATGAACTTACCTTGCCCGTTGGGATCTCGAGCCCGAGTCCCGGTCTGATTTGCGCAAACAATAAGGGAAACGTGTTATACTCTGTACATAAATTACACCGTGCGTACGGGTACAAAAAATAAAGCAGGATAAGCTGGTTATTTCAAAGAATCATACAGTAGGCTATTGTCCCTTCCTAAGAGGTGAAAGTATAACGTTAATACGGAAAATAGGGTTTCAGATGTGCTAAGTGAGTAGTGGCCATAATCCCACTTTGAGTACTCACACGACGTGCCAAACCCATCGCTACAGGCGAGGCGTGGGTTTTGTATAGATATCAGACATAATTTCGATTTCATGTAGAGACCTGACCTTGATTGGTTTGGTTATTTCCAAAAGCTTGCCTGCAACTTTCTCAAGTTGGTATTTATACTAAGAGGGTGAGGCTACGACAACCGGGAAGTGAAACTCTGGTTAGCTTTAGATCTAGAGGGAACTAAGATTTTGGCTAGAAAATCCCCACAGACGGCGCCAAATTGTTTGACCAAAAAGTGTTAAGCTTTTTGTTAAACTAATTAATAAGAAAATAGAGGATAAATACTAGCCAAGGATAATTAACTCTAGATCAAAACACATTGAATAAGAAAATAAGATATAGTTAAGCTCATGAACTTTTAAGATTTAAAAGAGATATGGAACATAAATGACATGCTTATCTTGATGTACTGTTCCATAATGTAAGAGCAAAGAAGGAAAAGAAGGAATGCCATTAACAACTGCGGGATCTATCTTTATTGATTCAAGAAAGATGATTACAAAGATTTGTCAATAAGATCCGAAACTTCTCTTATTTTTCTCATGCAGCCTTCTCCGATTCTTCCCCCTCTCTCTTCAGAAGCAGAGCCCCCCATCTATATAATGAGTATTCCCTTTTACCCAACGGTTCTTAGCCATAATACCTTAATATGTTGATTGTCCGTTGGGTCGTTCCCCTTAAATGTCACGACATATGCTTCGCCGTACAAGCTTTCTGATAGTTCGGTCCCGGCAGCGGCTGAAATACTCGTCGTTACGATGTCTTACGAATATGACCACGGCTTAGTCGGCCCCTCGCCATTCCTTTTAGTGCTGATCCACGTGTGGTCAGATTTCGACCCATACACCAGTATGTGTTATGGTTCCACAACATAGAAATCTCGGTATCCCAATTCTCAGTAGAGGAGTCATACTTGAATGATAAATAAAAGAAAATTGATGACAAAAACAGTAACAAGGAAACAAAAATACATAGTGCCTGTTAGACCATCAAAATGTAGACTTGAAACTTGAAAAAATCACTGTTAGGAAAACACCAAGTGCGCTTTTTTAACCACAAGCTCGCAAGTGGACTTAAATGAAGAAAGGTGCAAATGAAAAAAGAATTAATATAACTACATGTAATGCAAGGAGAAATAACTATAAACACAAAAACAATTATATGGACAAATGAACTGACAAAACTACAGTTAAGTGAAATATATGAATAAAAATCATATATATAGTTCAAAAATCAATTTAAATATCTGATTCAGGTTTAATTAGTGGTATTCTTAATTAACCTTCTATATTCCTAGTCTAGCCACTATTTCAAAGAACATGTGTTATCACTTTTCCAGTTGTAGCTATTTTTTGGTCGGAACAGTTTTATAATGAGGTATACACGTTAGCACCTTGGTGCAAGTACTGAAGCACCATCTAAATTGGCAAAGCAACTCAGCTGTGTTGCACCTAACTTCAGTGCGCTTCAAGTGAGCTTTAATAACACCAGAGTATTAGATTTTTTGGGTACAATGGAAAGAACAATACCGCCTCTCTACCCTTTTCGGGGTAGGGTAAGGTCTGCGTACGATCTACTCTCCCCAGACCCCACTAGTGGGATTTTACTGGGTATGTTGTTGTTTGTTTGTAATGGAAAGAACAATACCAGAGTATGAGAATAATGACACTGGCGTCATCTTCCCCAGTTTTAGTCTTTCAGAAAGGAGGTACCGATGCTTCTTGAAGTCCATGGTTGCAAGTATATAAACAAGAAAAGAAAGGAAAATCTATGTTTAAGTACTGGTTGTTCTGCAGTCATATATGAGACAAGTATTAAAAACCTCTAAAGCATATTAATGAGTCACCAGAGGCTGTAGGAATTAACATTGGTATACTTATTCGCGCTAACACTTCTGCTGCAGTAATAGGAACATAATGAAACATGGTCCAACTTTCAAGCAAGGAAGAAACTAAAACTTAACCTTGTTAAGAAACCAGTTACAGGGAAATGGAGATGAACAGTGGCATGTCTCATCGAGGTTAGGTTTGCTTATTTTGCCACACAGAATACTCATGGTGAACAGAAAACCAAAAAAAAAAAAATATATATATATATATATATATATATATATATATATGTGTGTGTCTATATACAAACAAGCGAAGAAACAAATTGTTAGAAGTGAAACTAATCTCAATGAACAAGGAGCATATAACAGGTGTTACAGAACGGCCCAAACACCACCTTTACCACCCTCAGGAATCAATACATCAAAATCACTTACAGTCCATTCAGCAGTAGCTCCTTGGCTGCTAACGTATATTTCTGTACCAACATTAAGTGAAGACCACACACGCTTTGCCGGTTTGGTTCCTGGATCCTGTGTAAGTAAGATTAGAAGAAATCAGTCACCTCTCTGTATATCTAGAATACACAATCTACCAGAACGCCGCAGCACTGTATATCTACAATTAATCTATGCAATACTGAATGGATAAGCAAAACTGACTTCCCCATAAAGGGCAGCAAACACGAAAATAAAGGCAGGGTTGACTAATTAGCTCACAAGTACAAAATTAAAATGCATTCTAAAGCTTAAAGAAATTTTAAATCTGAATCAACATACTTTCTTATCATCAGGCAATACAGCTGTCACACGCCCTTGTAGTTTTCTCACTATATTAGACTGAGATGCTAAACAGGAAGTAAGCTAACAGGTTTCTGAAAAATTAAGGTACAGTAGAACCGTTTTGATCAATGGAAAACCTTTTATGCTTGCATCTTAGATTCCTTGTTTCCCACAGAGTTAAAATCAAAGTAGAAAATTGTTGGAGCCCCAAAAACATAGGAAAATGAGTAACCAAATGTATCATCCATGTTTGATTCCAGAGAACCTAAGTGAAAGCGTTGGACTCGGCAACAACACCATAAAGAAAAGAAAAGGAAAAAGAACACCCCTTTCCACAAAATTCACAAACCAGATTATGCAAGAATTAGGATTACCTGGTAAAAGTATAACCGATTGGATAAAGCTCCTACATCAAGCTCCCAACTCCTAGCATCCCCAATCCACCCCTCTCCTTTTTTTGACGGATAACCGTGCACAGCCCACTCTGGATGTGGCAGTATTTGCACCAATTCTTGAGCTTGTGGATTGCTGTATGGGTCACATATATCATATGGTTTCTCTAAATAATTTGCATTTCCAGGAGCACAATAGAGATGATAAGCAGAGTAAGGGAACCGAGAAGTATCATTTCTGTATATTATCTCCCCATTAGGGATAACGTGGTAGGGTGGACAGGACACAAGGTTATCAGGACGACACCAACTTGTGGTTGCTGGATTGATAATCATCTCACTATATCTTGTCACATCTGTTAAAACATCTCCATCACATGGATCTCCATTATTTTTCCAGCAGCTTCCAATGTCGAGAAGATAAAACTGGCTATTGGAGCCTCCTCCTTGTCTAACTTCAAGTGTCAACTTTACCTTGAAGTTGGGTGACTCCGGAAGCTGCAAGTGAAAAAGAAAAAACGAATTTGCTTAAATATGAACTTACAGCTCTTTCCCCTTTCTGAAAGTGAGAAAAAATCACAGCATGAGACTGATACCCAAGTCTTTAAGAGTCATCCCGTGATGGTGAGACAAAATCACTACATACACTTAGTGCGCAAGTTTCATATCAGTAAAATCCTACATTTATAGAATAAGAACTTCCATAGGGAACAAAGCTGTACTCACAAACCTTTCTCATAATTCCACGGCCACTATAGTGATATCCTCCATTAAACCCTTCTGCCGCATCTGATCTTAGATACAACATAAGCCATGGATACTTGAATGATGTCGTCAATTTGTTTGAGACAATCCAACTACCTGTGCTTAAATTCTTTTGCCATGAAACTGAGAAAAAAGATTTTCCATCTAGACCGGCAGTTAAATTGGCGTCAAGGTCATATGTTCCATAGAAACCTCCAATCAAAGATGCATGCTTCCCGTAGACTATCCTTGAGTAGTTATGGTATACAAGTGGCTGATTCATGCAGCCCTCACCAAAACATGGAAAATTTCTACCAGTCACTATCTTAGAAACTTTCCGACCATTTTCAGGACAAAGAGTTGTGTTCTTGTCAAAATTTCCGTTTTTGAGCATTATCATCCAATGATACCATGGCTCAGCAGAATCATGCCCTTCACAAAGTGAACCAAGATACCGCTCCTTTTCCGCAGCATAAAGATCAGGATCCGTGTAAGCTTTATAATTCCCATCTGGAAATTTATCTCCAACTCCTAATCTATTGTCTACTTCTGTCACTTTATGGTGTACTTTACAAGTGCTCCGTTTTTGAAGAAGTGGATCGCCCAGAATATCTTGGTCACCTCACCATAAAACCAAACCCAGTAAGAGCGGGCAGATCATACAGTTGGTCTATGCTAGCATTTACACAAGGCAATTAAGTCTATGATTCATGTAATTGAGTTCATCTAACAATATTCTTCCCAAATCTTTCTGCTTTTTCTTCACCATGAGAATCAGATTGTATATAACAAAAGAACTACCTTTAGAAAAGGGAAAAGAAAGGGAAGAACAAAAGAAGGATAAACGCTTCAAAGGAAAATTAGACTGTTAACCTTGAACATAGTAGCAATGATGGTTAGTTTATAAGGGAAACTATATCAGGTTCAATTTCTTTTCAACGACAGTGACGGCAATAATGAAGCTAGGACAACTAATAATAGCTTGGAGCAATGAATAGATGACCATTAAAGCTTCTTGAACTCTGATTTAATGACAACTTAAAGCTGCAGACTGCAGTACAATGCTCATCCAAGTTTGGATATAATAGCATCAGACATTTTTTTACTATAAGATGCCACAACAAGAGAAAAATTAAAATATCGGCCAGTTCTTTTCCTCCATAATTTGTGGCACTGGATTCGACCTCATGGCTCGTATAGAATAAACAGTGCGAAAAGAAAGAAGGGAATGTTGTAGTCGGATATCCCCAGGACTAAATGGTCCATCTTGCTACAAATTACTGTTCCAAAGGGAATGTATTCTAGTAACAGTCAAGATTTAGTAAAGTCAGTTTTTCTCCCATACAAATGGTAGTCTTGATATTAAAGAAACACTATGTGTCAAGTGTTAACTACAAAAACCCCTCAATTCCATCAATTATATAGAAATCAACTTATGTATCAAGCATGCTATCAATCCAGTAAATTACGACGTAATACAACATCAACCTCATACAAGTTCATGAGTAATGCCGAATTCAAGATTTGTCTTTCCAACACATTCCCATGGTTTAGCAGGTATCAATCAATTATAGACTCACACACTTATGCATGACATATTACCATTCTCCACCACTTCAAAGATAACAGAGTAAGATCTTCTAAACAAAGATTAGGACTTTTCTAATATCATATGAATCAACATCAAGATTCTTCATTCAACTCATTTTTTTCAAGGGAGCTTAGGCACTACCCAAAAAAAAAAAGAACTACTAATATTAATATCAAATATTAAATTATACTATTTCCCAAATGCAAGTCCATACCTATAGATACATGCTTCCCTCTATGTTTACGAGTTTCTGATTCTCATATTTACCTCGGTGATATTGGTAAATTATACAATTTTGTGAACTCTCTCGTCTAAAAACTTAAATTGCCAAGGATGCAATACTTTGATTCTTTTTATTGGACCACAAACATGAAGAATCTTTGTTGATGCTCGACTGCAATATGAATTATAGCACCCAGACCTAACAGTCAATGAGTGGATAAACACTACGGGAGACTAGGGTAAAAATCCTAGCAAAGACTCACAGAGGTCAATTACTCAATATTAGGGGTGTTCAAAACCGAACCGAAACCGAAGCTTAATGGCTTATTAGTATCGGGTTAACAGTTTAACGGACGGGGAACGGATTGAAATTTTTTTATTAACGGCTTATCGGTTTGGGGGCAGATTATTCAATTTTCTTAACGGATAATCCGTTAACCCGTTAAGAATATATATATATATACATATAAAATTTATTTCTATCCATATATATATTAAATAATCAAAAACCCTTCTTCCACTTCCAGTACTCTATCTCTATTCTCTATTACTAATTTACTATTAGACAAATTTTAATTTCTTGCTTCGCGCATTCTTTCAATCCTATCAAACCAAACACAATTTACTTGATTGCTTCACGTATTCTTACCACCTCCAGTAGGTGTAGTGGAAGTACCAAAACTTAACAAACAAGAGATAGTTTAACGAGTTGAATCTGCTGTTAAATTGGGTTTAACACATACATCTGTAGGTTTGCATGTAAAAAAAAACGTCAGTCCGCACACATTTCGGCAGGTGGTCTTGGATTGTTTAGAAATTAGAGCGACACCTAAAGAAAATTGGAGCAGTTATAAAACAAGAGCAAGAAATCCCATTCTTTGACCAACATCAACATACATTTGAAGCACGACGAAGCAAATTTTGGACCCTCGCTAAATTTGGTAAATTGCGTCATGTTCAATATAGATTGAATTAGGCCGATAACCGCCCAATAAGAGCTAAACCAATACCAATCCGCCCAGGATCAATCTAAACCAACCCATCATATTATGTATACGATTCAACATGCCAACTATTAAACAACTTATTAGAAATACAAGACAGCCAATCAGAAATGTCACGAAATCCCCCGCTCTTCGGGGGTGCCCTCAGCGTCGAGGAACATGTACTAGGGTGTATGTGCGACTCGTTTAGATCATGAGCTGGCACAAAAGCAAGAAAACGACTTTTACAGTATCAATGATCAGTACCGGTGAATGGGATAGGATGGAAGAAGGAACTCCATTCATTATTAAAAAAAAACTCTATCATATCCCTCTATTGTGTATGAAGTTTATGGTTTCCGTTGGTGTAAATCCAATCACCTGAATTTAAGATGATAAGAAATTCTCCATTGGTAACAAAATATCTTATCGGGTGGCTAGCGGATTAATACATCTAAAAGCCGATAACCGATAAGCCAAACCGTTAAGAGTAAATAACCGCCCAATCCACCCGATAAGCAGCCCTACTCAATATAGGATGTAGCAAGTACCTTATGAATAGTTGATGTGGCAAGTTGACTAAGACACCACAGTTATTAAAAAAAATAATAGAATTATATTAACTACCTTATAGTTTTGGAGCAACGGTAAAGTTATCTCCATATGACCTTTATGTCACGGGTTCATTAATGTATGCATTAGGATAAACTGTCTACATCACATCCTAGGGGGTGTGGCCCGTCCACGGACCCTGCGTGAATGCAGAATGCTTTGTGCACCGGGCTGTCGACATTTTTAGTTATGAGGTCAGCAATATGATATAACAGTAAATAACTAACTAGTGTAAACCTGTGAGAGAAGGAGAACAGTGAAGATCAGCACAGTCAGCAAGTCTGGGGCTGCCCATAAGGGGAGCTTCATTTCCAACTTCATTGCAGAAATTCCAAGCTTCCAATGCAAATCTGGCATTTGGGTTTCTCATTCCAGGGTCACCAATTGCAGAAACATAGGAATCTTGGACTGCATCACAAATATGAAGGAGCAGAGTGAAAAGTAAAGTTAAATAGAAATAACCCATGAGATTTATTCTCAAAATCCTTCACTGATAAAAAAACAGCAAGAACCGTGAATTTATTATGCTAAGTGTTGTTTCATTTTCATTTTCATTTTCAGTGATTGATGATTAAGGAACAAAATAGACTTCCCTTTTGAGTTACTACTGATTTTGCCGTCCAAGCTAAGAGTTCCATGGAAAAGTCCAATTTAGAGGAAAACTATGTATTGTAAAGATTTTTTACTTTATACCCCTCAAGACTTTAATAATCACGAAGGGGGAGTTGTGGACGGGTAAAGTTGTTTTTGTATGATCTATAGTGTAGACGTACAAAATTTTATTAGATTTTAGTCCATAAGGTATTCGGATTTAATCTTAAATAAATATATTTTGGTCCAAATAAATGTTATGGGCTAATATAATTGGATTAATTAGTTAAGTCCAATAAATATTGGTTGGGCTATACAAGTGATGAGCCATTTTATTATGCCCAATATATCATCTTCCTAGGGGCCCAATTTAGTGTCACGTGTTGTCGCGCTCTCTTTTTCTCGCGAAATCGGGTTTATGACATTTGGGAGGACAACTCATTCCTTTTGGGAGTTGGGTTTGATTTGAAGAGTCGCCACCTAATGATCATGGTGCATTAGGACACCAAGGAGATTTGATTTGAGTAACCAGAGATTTGGTAAGGGCTTGAAATTATTCTAAGGGGAAGGTGTTAGGCACCCCTCAGAATCCACTAGTGTGGTTCCCGGCCAGACTATTATTGTGAATTTGGGTACAATTAGCATACAAACAAATAGGGCTCAAATAAGAGGGGATTTCATCACATAAAGGTTTGAAAGTAAACAAGGTTTGAAAGAATAATTAGAAAAGCTGATTTTAGAAACAAAGAGTTAAAATGCTGAAAAGAAAGAAATAAAGAATGAAGGGAGAGGGGTCCTAGGTTTATTAATAATATGGATCACCCCACACAATGCCCGATAATATACTCCTCAATGAGGGGCTACACGTGACATTATCGCGTGGTCATCATATCCATATCTACCCTTCCCACCCCGTTAAGGTATTAAAGCGCGGAATGGTCTCGTTTACCTATTGCATGCTATTACCCGTCCCAATCCTATCAGTCCCGGAGGTATTAGGACTACTAATCCTAAAGGGAAGGGATGTTAGGCTTATTTGTGGTTTCAAAGGGGAAAAATTCTAAGGCGACATACAAAACACGTATAACAAGTTGGGGGAAAGCACATAACAAGCAAAGGCTCAAATATACCCCCTTTAAACAAAGAAGCACGTAATTAGCATGACTTACACATACTGTTTAGGGTCTGATTGAATACTAAACGTGAAATAACTTACAGGTTGAGGCAGACTGATTTATTACATAATTCAGATAAGAAGCCCAAATTAGGCCTGCTAGCTGGTTGTAGTTAATAGACCAGATTCAGTTTATAACTTTACCATAAGGCTTGCCTAAGTGTTGGACAAGGATCCTATAGGCATGGTATCTATTTAATTCAGAAAGCAATGAAATAACAAGGTCTAAAATAAACTAGATACGTACTGGTTAACAGGGAAGTCAGGTTATTTAAAAGAGAGGCAAGTTTTAATGAGGGTTATAAGTTCTGCAACTGATAGTACCCATTATTACTGATTTTAGCTCTATTCGTGAATGAAGCGATTCAGATTCGATTAGGAGTTCCTATAGGCATGATTTCTAGGCGTTGTTGATTGTAAGCCTTTGCAGACATGGTATAAAATGCAGAAGACTCATTTTTAAGCCTATGAACATGATATCTAGATGCAGAATTTGTTTAAGACCTATGAACATGATATCTAAGTGCGAAATTTGTTTAAGACCTATGAACATGATATCTAGGTGCGAAATTTGTTTAAGACCTATGAACATGATATCTAGGTGCGATTGAACGTACAGATTTAGATAATCCTGTAAGCATGATTTCTATATGAATGTAGTAGTCCTATGATCATGATTTCTATGTGAATGATGGGTATACAGAATTCAGAAGGACCTATAGGCATCATTTCTATGTGCATATGCAGAATTCAAAATTCCTATAGGCATGGTATCTACCCTTTTTGCATACATAGTTACCCGTCCCTTTTTACTAACCATCCCCAAGAGTTTATTACAAGTTATTACAGCCCGAAATAAGGTAAAATACATCAGAAAGAAAATAAATAAAAGTACAACCAAGGAGAGCCTGATTCAGACTTCATGTCCGAAATACGAGGTAAATCAACTCCAAGAGATCAGGATCCAAAGCCTTTCTCCCATTTGAGTGTGTCAAAGTTCCCTAAGAGCCTCGAAGGGACTCCGGGCAATGCTCACACCCAAATGTATTATCAGATTGGGGATGAGTGCAGTGTGGAAGGGCCAGCCCTCAAGTGTCCAAGTTCAGAGGGAACTCAAAGGGTCCCAAGGCAGGGCTCATCGGAGGGGGCAGAACTTAAAGACTAAGAAAGTGTGCAAGTGCAGAACAAAATGCTAAAAGGGGAAAGGGAGGGGGAAACGGCTACAAGTAAGCACACATAAGGGGTTCAGGGGAATATGGAGATTGTAAAGAGCCTATTGCTTAGGCATGGGCAGACTTTAGGCATGCCTAGCAATGGAGAGTGCTAGCACACCTATAAGCCTGCCAGAACACACACTATTAGAGGCTAGGATCCCAGGGGATCAAGTCTGATTCATGGATAATAACTTGCAGTATTGCCATGCCTCAAACCATAGCATGAACACATAGGGGTAGGGGTTTTGGATTCACAATAGAACAGGCAGAAAGAAATCAGTATGCTAGAGTAAGTGTTGAACTATACAGAAGCAGTAAGCAAACAGGGGTACAAAAGCAGTAAGAAAAACACATTGTTGTGGTGCTACAAAGCTTAAATCAGGACATACCAGTTTCAAAGTAGCAAATAGAGAAAGCAGGCAGCAAAACTTGTAAACAGGCCATAGTACAAACAATAAGAGAGAATACTTTTTGAGTGTAAGTATAAGTTCAGAAAGACTACGAATGATGGGGTTTCCTGTGTTAATGAAAGAGTCGTGTACTTATAGTGTGAAAAACATGAAGAAATAAGGTAAGAAAACAATTAAGGAACTGGGTATCAATTAAAATCAATCAGTGCAAGACTTCCTTTAATTAAGGAATTCAGACTTACACGGTAATGAGCAAGAAAATTATTTAAGGAAAGAGATCAAACAAGCATCTTGTGCAAAGCAGGCAATTAGGGGTAAATACATCGGAGTTTATTTAAGGGCAGAAATTTGAAATACACGGTTACATAAATAAGGTAGAAAATCAATTAGTACACAGTAAATCAAGGAGTCAGAGGTTTGTAATTATTGGTCCATGAATAAACCAAGTCAGAAAAGCTAAGGAAAGTTTTCGACTCAAACCAAGCAATAGGAAAATCGGCAAACAAGGAAAGAAGATCAATCAGATTTTCACAAAGGAAGTCTGAAATCAATCAAAGAAAGCCATTTTAGAGGAGAGTTCAGCACATATAAAGAGCACACAAACATGCTAAGCTGAATTTAGGGCAAATAAACGTCATGCCATTGCAAAAATGGTAGTCACATAGGTCAGCGGCGTAGAAGAGAGATAGTATCAAATAGCATACAAAGGGTCTAGTATAAGGACCTTAGAAGAGTTTAGTAGAGAATCAGAATTGCCTAAAGAAATTGAGATTGAAACAAAGATTTCAAGATTCAGTTGAGCAACAGAGGAAACAAATTTAGAAACTCGAAATAGTTAGGGTTTCTAAAATCAAACAATTTCCAAGATGAAGGACAAGCATACCACATAGCTAATGGTCTCAAAACTCGGATGAACCCCCAAATTCTAGGGTTTTTATCATCAATCGAGTGCAGAGATGAGAGGACAAGTAATTAAGGAAAAAGATACTAATCGAAACAGGTTCAGGGGTCTCAGAAAAGAACTGAGACCTTTAACATGCTTTTTCAGTAGCAGGAACTCATGAGAAGCATAGTAAAAGAACAACATGCGAAACACAGTAGAAGAACTCAAAGAAACATAGTAGAAGTAACTAATAAGAACAGAGTAGGAGAAACATATAAAGAAGCATAGTAGAAGAAACAAGAACACAGTAGAAGAAACTTAATAAGAAACATAGTAGAAGAAGCACACAAGAGAAAAAGAAAATCAGAGAAACATCTAAATAACTCAAAAACCCTAGATCGGAAAAATAAAGGTTTTGAAAGCATAGTTTTGCAAGAAATATCAAGAAGTCGTTTAAAAGTTTAGGGAAAACACGGATCTAGAACAGATCTAAAGAACTCAGAAGAACCTCAAAAACTAGGGTTTCAGAGGAACCCAAATGGTGAGAAAGGCTTGGATAGTCGTTGATCTAAGCAGGAGGAGTCGAGGTCAAGCTCGAAACAGACATGGCTTGCCGGAGCAAGGCCGGAGATGGCCATAAAACTTGAATCAAGCAAGGTCTGGATGAAGCTTCTTCGCGGTCAGGCCATGAAACTTCAGCAACCAAGCGTACAGGAACCATAGAAGGCTGGTAGGTGGTGAGACCACCATGGATTCAGGCCAGGAGGTGGCCGGAGAAGGCGAGTGAAGCTCATCAGAGCGGAGGGGAAAGGGGAAGGTTCTAGAGAGAACCAGAGATAGAGAGATAGAGATGAGAGTCGGTTGAGTGAGGAATGAGAGGGGTTTGGGGGGGGGAGGGGGTCGGTTTGTTTAAGTTTAGGTTAGGAAAAGGAAGTCTGGACGGTTCGTAGTACTAAATTAAGTGTANGACCGTTGATCAAAATTGATCAACAGCAAAGATTTAATCTGATTGGGTCGGGTAGATTTAGGGATTGGGCTTGGGTCTTTGGGCTGGTTTAATTAGGGGATATAAGCTGGTTTAATTAGGCTAGATTAGAAAGCCAAATCTGGCTATAAGTTAAATAGCCCCTTTTTCCCATTTAATTTATAGAAAATAGTAAATAAGTTTCTGAAAAATTAATTGAAAGCACTAAAATGATTTATAATATATAATTATCAATTTAAAAATATGAAATCCCATTTTATAAACATGAGACGAATTTAAATCTAAAAATGGTTAATATTGCAATTATGCAATTTTATCCTTAAAAATACTAAATAAATTTGTAAAAATATCTTAGCTATATTTTAGTATAAACATGAGAATCCAATAAATGAATCACCAAAAATGATAATTTTGGGGACAATTATTGTTTTTTCTTGATAAAATAGGGCAGTAAATTGATTTAAAAATATTCAAAAAATTAAGGAAAAATAATGAAACCTTGGGATATGCTTATATATGCATATACAGACTGTTTTGAAGGTATTTTACATATTTAAAAATACAGGAAAAAATTGGGTATCAACAACTGCCCCTCTTTACCCGGGAAGGATTAAAGAGTTGTCGGGTAAAGATATGATGGCCAATTTTGACCGAACGAAATGGTTTGAAGAGGTTTGGCCGTGCTTTGGCTTCTGAGCTGCCTACATATCCCTGGTCTTACAGGAATCGGGCCATATGTAGTTCAGGATCCACCGGCGGAGTATGCCGATGGAAGCTTTCAAGCACGGACGCAATATTTAGGATAGGGCTGCGGGGAACTGGAGCGAAATCGCTCCTGCCGAGATGGCCGTTGCTGGCTGGTTTACCTGCAAATAAGCAAATACGTGCATATATTGTGCATAAATTTAAACGTGATGCAAATTCCCGTCGGACCATGAATGTTGTCTTTGGACGGTTAGAATGACGTCCTTAAACCATGATGTCCTGGGCCATGAAGCGTATAATAAAGGATTCGCAGGCCATGAAATGATGCTCTCGGGCTATGGGAATGATGCCTCCGAACCATGATGCCTTTGAATAATGATATGCAAAAGATTAAAAGGGGTCCTTAGGCCATGATATGGTGTTCTCGGGCTATGACAATGGTGCCTCCGAACAATGACGCCCTCGGATAATTTGGCGATCTTTCAGCCCATGAAATGCAATATTTGGCGATCTTTCAGCCCATGAGATGCGAAAGGTGGCGATCTTTCAGCCATGCAAGCGTAAATAAAAGTGGCGATCTTTCAGCCATGCAGAATGTGAATAAAGTGGCGATCTTTCAGCCATGCAAGCGTAAGTAAGATGGAGATCTTTCAGCCATGCAGAATGTGAATAAAGTGGCGATCTTTCAGCCATGCAAGCGTAAGTAAGATGGAGATCTTTCAGCCATGCAAGTGTAAATAAGGTGGTGATCTTTCAGTCATGCAAATGTAAATAAGGTGGAGAAATTGTTTAGTCTCGGAAGGCAGAATGGTAGCCTTATGCAATGCAGAAAAATGCAGATGGAGACAGTGTTTAGTCTCGGAAGGCAGGATGGTAGCCTTATGCAATGCACAAAAATGCAGATGGAGACAGTGTTTAGTCTCGGAAGGCAGAATGGTAGCCTTATGCAATGCAGAAAATGCAGATGGAGACAGTGTTTAGTCTCGGAAGGCAGAATGGTAGCCTTATGCAATGCAGAAAATGTAGATGGAGACAGTGTTTAGTCTCGGAAGGCAGAACGGTAGCCTTATGCAACGCAAAAAATAAAAATAAAAATAAAATGGCAAATGGTAATAGAGTTCTTAGCTGATAGTAGGTTGCGATATTGTGACTGCTGGGGATATCGCGATATAGGGAATATTGCCGGCGTGCGTGGATAGCAAATGCTGGTAAATGCAAGAATTCTGAGGGTTGCATTCCTGAACAACGTTTGTCTTGTGAGTGTATAGTATGTCAGGTGATTTAGCAATCTAAGTGTCTGCATCCAAAGAAAAATCATGAGTTTTGTAGAGGGGAGGTTAGTTCGTATCCCTACTGGCCATGTTTGACCCGTTCGACTTTGATCTGGTGATACGGTATATACCATTGGGGTAGCGTTGCTAAACAAAGCGACTTCGATAATAAACAACATGAATTTGTAAAAGTATATATATGACATAAGTATATATTTATAAAACAACTTTTAGATGAACCGACGACTGTGACGTGGCTCAAGACATTACAACCTCTCTTGCTATGGAATTTTGAGGGTCCTCCTCAAAATTCTGCCCCAGTTTAATGGGTTGATGCTTCTGACGGCTGTTTGCGATAATTGACTGAAATTACTTCGGAATTTTGAGGGTCCTCCTCAAAATTCTGCCCCAGTTTCCAATTGCGGGGGAAATGAAATTTTTATTGAATTGTGACCGAACCCATAAGGCTGCCTACATATCCCCTCTTAAACGGGAATCAGGTCAGACGTAGTTCAAATTACATCATATAGGAAAGCACAAAGATTACACATAATAGCGCTTGACTGCATCTGAATTAATCGGTTTCGGCCAAACTTCTCCATCTATTTCTGCAAGTATAAGGGCTCCTCCTGTCAGAACCCGGTGAACCAAGTATAGACCTTGCCAGTTGGGAGAGAATTTCCCTTTGGCTTCATCTTGATGTGGGAAGATTTTCTTTAATACCAGCTGCCCTGGTGTGAACTGTCTCGGCTTGACTCTCTTGTTGAAGGCTCTGGACATTCTGTTTTGATAAAGCTGACCATGGCAAACTGCATTCATTCTTTTTCCATCTATAAGAGCTAGCTGTTCGTAACGACTCTTCATCCATGCTGCGTCGTCGAGCTCAGCTTCTTGTATGATCCTTAAGGAAGGAATTTCTACTTTGGCGGGAATGACTGCTTCTGTACCATAAACCAACATATAGGGGGTTGCCCCGGTTGACATGCGGATAGTGGTGCGATACCCCAATAGAGCAAACGATAGCTTTTCGTGCCATTGCTTATGCTTCTCTATCATTTTTCTCAATATCTTCTTGATGTTCTTGTTGGCGGCTTCTACGGCTCCGTTCATCTGAGGCCTGTAGGCTGTAGAATTCTTGTGTTTGATCCTCAAGGTTTCACACATAGCTTTCATCAAGTCACTGTTGAGGTTGGAGCCATTATCAGTAATGATCGACTCTGGAATCCCGAACCGACAGACGATACGATCGCGGACAAAGTCTGCCACGACTTTCTTAGTCACTGCTTTGTAAGATGCTGCCTCGACCCATTTGGTGAAATAGTCAATGGCTACTAAGATGAACCTGTGCCCGTTGGAAGCGGCCGGCTCGATTGGTCCAATAACATCCATTCCCCAAGCGGCGAAAGGCCATGGTGAGCTTGTTGCATTAAGTTCATTTGGTGGCACCTTTATCATGTCTGCACGTATCTGGCAGCGGTGGCATTTCCGGACGTACTGGATGCAGTCCGTTTCCATAGTCATCCAAAAGTAACCAGCTCGGAGTATCTTCTTGGCTAAAATAAAACCGTTCATATGTGGACCACAGGTCCCAGCGTGAATCTCCTCTAGTAGTCTGGATGCTTCCTTTGCGTCGACACACCTTAATAATCCCAAATCAGGGGTCCTCCTATACAGGATTCCTCCGCTGTGAAAGAAGTTGTTGGATAACCTCCGAAGTGTGCGCTTCTGGGTGTGATTGGCAAGCTCCGGGTAATCTCCTTTCGCCAAATATTCCTTGATATCATGAAACCAAGGTTTTTCGTCAGCTTCTTCTTCAACGTGGGCACAATAGGCTGGCTGATCATGGATCTTTACTAGAATGGGATCGATGAAGTTTTTGTCTGGATGTTGTATCATGGATGACAGGGTAGCCAATGTATCGGCAAATTCATTCTGGATTCTGGGAACATGTTGGAATTCCGTCTTCGTGAACCTCTTCCTCAGTTCTTGCACGTGATGCAGATATGGGAGTATCTTAGAGTTCTTGGTTGCCCATTCTCCTCGTACCTGATGTATAAGCAAATGTGAATCTCCGATTACTAGCAATTCTTGAATGTTCATGTCAATAGCCATCTTGAGCCCTAAGATGCAGGCTTCGTACTCGGCCATATTGTTGGTGCACGGGAACCTGAGTTTGGCAAACACCGGATAATGCTGACCGATTTCTGATACTAGGACTGCTCCCACGCCGACTCCTTTGAAATTCGCTGCTCCGTCGAAAAACATTCTCCACCTATCATAGGATTCTGCAATGTCTTCTCCTATGAATGATACCTCTTCATCGGGAAAATACGTTTTCAGGGGTTCGTATTCTCCATCTACGGGATTCTCGGCAAGGTGGTCTGCCAGTGCTTGTCCCTTGACCGCTTTCTGAGTTATGTAGACAATGTCGAATTCACTCAATAGGATTTGCCACTTGGCTAGCTTGCCGGTGGGCATGAGCTTCTGAAAAATGTACTTCAAGGGATCCATCCTTGATATGAGATATGTAATATAGGCACAGAAGTAGTGCCTTAGCTTCTGGGCCACCCAAGTTAGAGCACAACAGGTGCGCTCCAACAGGGAATTTCGGGCCTCGTACGGAGTGAATATCTTGCTGAGATAGTAAATGGCCTGTTCCTTTCTCCCTGTTTCATCATGCTGACCCAAAATGCAGCCGAAAGCTCCATCTAATATTGCGATGTAGAGTAGCAGAGGTCTACCTGGCTCAGGCGGGACTAAGACTGGTGGTGTTGATAGGTATTCCTTAATTCTGTCGAAAGCTTTTTGGCAGTCATCCGTCCATTTAGTAGCGGCGTCCTTCTTTAACATCTTAAGGAGTGGCTCACAGATAACTGTAGATTGTGCTATGAACCGACTGATGTAGTTGAGTCTCCCCAAGAAACTCATCACGTCCTTCTTGTTCTTTGGCAGTGGCAGTTCTTGGATAGCTTTGACCTTTGATGGATCCAGTTCTATTCCCCGGCGACTCACAATGAACCCAAGTAATTTTCCAGCAGGAACTCCAAATGCACACTTTGCGGGATTCAGTTTTAGGTTGTATCTCCGCAATCTGTTGAAGAACTTCCTCAAATCTTCTATGTGATCGGTGGCCTTCTTTGACTTAATGATGACGTCGTCTACGTACACCTCGATCTCCTTGTGTATCATATCATGAAAAATGGTGGTCATAGCCCTCATGTAGGTGGCCCCTGCATTCTTTAAACCAAACGTCATCATCTTGCAGCAGTACATTCCCCATGGCGTAATGAAAGACGTTTTCTCAGCATCTTCTTCATCCATCCAGATCTGATGATAACCAGCGAAACAATCCACAAATGATTGCAATTCATGCTTAGCGCAATTGTCGATCAGGATGTGTATGTTTGGTAAGGGGAAATCGTCTTTCGGATGGCCCGGTTGAGATCTCGGTAGTCGACACAGACTCTAACCTTCCCATCCTTCTTTGGCACTGGCACAATGTTAGCTAACCATGTTGGGTATTCCACTACCCTGAGAACTTTGGCTTTGACCTGCTTGGTGACTTCTTCCTTGATTTTCAGAATCATATCTGGCTTGAACTTTCTGAGCTTCTGTTTTACCGGTGAACATGTCGGATCAGTTGGCAGTTTGTGTGCCACAATAGATGTACTCAGACCAGTCATGTCATCATATGACCAGGCGAATATGTCCTCATATTCTCTTAGAAATTCTGTGTATCTTTGATAAATTCCATAACTGTTTTAAACATTGAAGATCTTATTGCGAAAATTTAAAATACGAAAGAAAAACTAATAAAATTAAAAGATAGTGCATGATGCTTGTTCAGCCTTGCTACCCCGAGGCTCGTCGGGCTCTGGTGGTCCTGATGGTCCAGTTATTTAGGCATGCTCCTCTGCTCACAGCCTGTATGGAAGGGCCTTCCTCCCCCTCCTCCTCGAAAACGACACAACAATCCATATCATCGTCTTCCAGGAACAAATTCCTCATTGCCGCCAGTGCTTCCTCTTCTTCTGACCCATAGATAACTTCGGCCGGTTGGAAAGTCTGTTCCAAGCATGGTATTGGCTGCTCCAATGGATAATAAGGGCCGCGCCATGGTGGCGACCAGTGGTTGAATTCCTCCCAAGTATACTCATATCCCAATCCGAAGGTGGTGCCATGTTTCTTGAGTTTGATAGGCTTAGCGATTCCTTGGAGGTTCTTGCCAAGTCCCTTGCCAAGTTCGTATCCGCTCCAGTTCAATATGCTTTCAATTTTGTTGTCCCACCATTTGTCTTTATCAACAGCGTTGACCCGCTCGATGTGGTGATAAGTCTCCCCACCTATCTTTCTTCTGCCTCCTATTGCCGGGATGGTTTGACGACTGTATATGGGATTACTACCGTCGCCGTGAATGATCACCTCTTGGTGATTCCACTCAAACTTCACTTCCTGATGTAGTGTTGACGCTACGGCCCCAGCGGCATGAATCCATGGTCGTTCCAACAACAAATTGTAAGATGCCGGCACGTCTATTACTTGAAAGTCAACATCAAACCAAGTAGGCCCCATTTGCAAACACAGGCTAATTTCCCCAATGGTGGACCTTTGGGAACCGTCGAAAGCTTTGACATTGATGGCCCCGTCCTTGATCTCATGCAGTCCCTTTCCCAATGTCCTGAGTGTTACCAACGGACAAATGTTGAGACTGGACCCTCCATCAATCAGGATTCTGGCGATAAAATAATCTTCGCATCGCACGGTGATGTGCAACGCCTTGTTGTGACTCAACCCCTCTGGTGGCAGCTCATCTTCATGAAAAGTGATCTTGTGACTTTCCAATACCTGGCCTACCATGTTAGCCATCTCCCCGCCGGTGATGTTGCTCGGTACATACGCCTCACTCAGCACCTTTAACAGGGCATTCTTGTGCGCATCGGAGCTCTGTAGCAAAGCAAGGATAGAAATTTGCGCCGGTGTTTTGTTCAGCTGATCAATGACCGAGTACTCCTTGGCTTGTATCTTTCTCCAGAGATCGTCGGGCCCAGTTTCAGTGATGGTTGGTCGACTAGAGGCCTGCTTGCTTGACTCAGCCAAATGTTCCGGGGTATAAACCCTACCGGTTCTCGTCATACCCTGTGCCGCAACAGCTTCCCCGAACTTGACCTTCCCTTTTCTTCTTGCCTCGGCTGTGTAGTCCCAAGGTATGGCATTTGTATGGAATGGTGTTACGGCCAACATTGCTACTGGAATTGGCGTGGCTATCTTTACCCCGAACGGAGCATGCACCTTAGGCGGTAAAATTGCAACTTCGAAGGGTGTAGGTGCATTTGCTAGTGACATAAATTCGACCTCAATCGGCGCTGGCGTCTTTGCAGAGGATGGTGCTTCAAACTCAAGTGGCATGGACATATTTACCTCGGCGTCCCCAGAGGGCTGAATCTGGACTACAATCGGATTAAGGGTGACTATTGGCTTCTTTGGATCGTCACCTTCTGTGATCAAACCGATCGATCCCTTGGGGTCCCAATCATCCTCTATTTCAATCATGTGAACGCCTCCACCCTTGTGATCTGGCAGAGGGTTATTGCGGACATTCGGAGCAGGCTCCTTTGCCACAATGATCTTGTTATCAATTAAAGTCTGGATCTTATCTTTCAGAGCGTGGCATTCATCAATAGTGTGTCCTTTCATGCCGGAATGGTATGCACAGGACTTATTTGGATTAACCCACTGAGAAGGGTTCTCAGGAGCAGCAGGGATAGGGGTGACGTAACCAGCAGTTTTGAGTCTTTCATACAATTGGTCGATAGGTTCAGCAATAGCCGTATACTATTTTGGGGGTCTTCGGTCAAAGTTTGGTCGGGGTCTAGGGAAGTTTTGGCGGGGAGGAGGGGATTGGTAGTGGGATGGTTGAGTGTTGTAGGCTTGGTAAACGTGTGTTGGTTGGGGATATTTGGGTGAAGTGGGCTGATATGCGGGAGGTGATTGATAGGTGAGTGGTGGATCTTGGTAAGAGGGTGAGGGTGCTTGGTAGTTTGGAGTAGGTTGATATGTGAGTGGAGGCATTGGGTAGGTTTTGTATTTGACGGGAGATTTGGTTCTCTGTGCCACCATTACGGCTCCTACGTCCCTTTTCTTGGACACACCGCCTGACTGTAAGGCCTTGTTTGTAGCTTGTAAAGCCTCGAAATTAGTAACCATACCGCTTTTGATGCCCTCTTCGATCCTTTCTCCCAGCTTGATAATGTCAGAAAATTTGTGGCCCTCGATCATCATCAACCTCTCATAATACTGTGGGTCCTTGGCCCGGACGAAGAATTTGTTCATTTGTTCTTCCTCTAAGGCGGGTCTAACCTTAGCAGCTTCGGACCTCCAGCGAGTAGCATACTCGCGGAATGTTTATGTGGGCTTCTTCTTTAGATTTTGAATATAGAACACATCCGGCGCATTCTCCATGTTGAACCTGAACCTGTCCATAAAGTCGGACGCCATGCTTACCCAGTTCGGCCACTTCTTCGGATCTTGGCTAATGTACCAAGATAAAGCATCTCCCTTCATGCTCCTCATGAAAAGCTTCATGCGAATTTTCTCGTCTTTTCCTACTCCAACCAGCTTGTCACAGTATGTTCTCAAATGGACCCTTGGATCCCCTATACCATCAAACATCTCGAACTTAGGAGGTTTGTACCTCTTGGGTAGTTCGACATTGGGCTGTATGCAAAGATCTTTGTAGTTCATCCCTTCAATTCCCTTACTTGCCTCAACGCCTTGAATTCTACTAGTCAATTTTTTCAGTTCTTCAGCCAGGTTCTTGATAAGCAAATCTTTTTCATCATATTCGGGTATGTTTGAGATGGGTGGGGTGGAGTGCGGCACCGTCTCCACGTAGATGGGGGTATTATGGTGGGTGTGGCAGTGATCATTTGTGGAGTTTTGTGGTTCTGGGATGAGCAGCGAGGTATTGTTTGAAGTATAGCTGGTGTTGCAGTGGTGGTGAGGAGCGGTGTGGTTTTGTTGCTTTGGGAGACTCTGTGGAGGTGTGGGGTTCTGAGCATTTGGGAAATTGATATCTGGAGTAGTGAGGGAAAATGACAGATTCGCCAAATTCCGGACTTGATCAAGTTCTTCCTGAAATTTCAGCAGCTTTTGCTCCAGTTGGGAGGCATTCTCCTTGGGGACCAAAGTACCATGACCGTGAGTGACCTCTACCCGTCAGTTCTAGATTCTTCTTCAGACCCATCATTTTGAGGAAACCCCTGCCCTTGCGGTTTTCAGGCATCAATAAACCTGGAGTCTCCCATACCAAGCCGGCTAATCCTCCTATTTCTTCTAGCAAGGGTGTCATCTCATTCTCCCCGAAGCGGAAGACGGACCTTTCACAATCCCAAAAGAGAGTAGCAGCTTTGATGATCTTGTTGTTGGGTTGGATTTCCAGGAGGGAGGGTAGATTCCCTAGATATTTTCGGATAAGAGTCTGGTCACTGGAATGAAAATCTTTCCACCAGCTTAGCAGTCTTGGGTAGATGTTGGTAACCATGCCGAATCTGGGGATTTCGTGCCTCATTATCTGCAAGAAAGAAAGGTTAGACCCTACCCCCACCGGACTCGACTATTTAACATCAAAAATTGGCATAAAAGCATTTAGTTCTCCAAATAAATGCACAGAACGTGATAGTGTCCGTTTGGGTTTTAGGGAAACCCAGTGGACTTTGGACAAGGCTATCTTAAAGAGTCATTATGCGGACAACATAACTGACTTGGCTAGGTTTGACCATGATGCATGCACAGTTAAACAGAGTGAGGTTTCTATGGGGTTTTAGACTGGTACCCTTGAGCGGACAACTCAAGCTGGAAAGGCACGGAACCGTCGACTACACCGTTGATCGACTGGTTTTACCGCAAATACGCCTTTTCNTCGGGTGTGTTTGAGATGGGTGGGGTGGAGTGCGGCACCGTCTCCACGTAGATGGGGGTATTATGGTGGGTGTGGCAGTGATCATTTGTGGAGTTTTGTGGTTCTGGGATGAGCAGCGAGGTATTGTTTGAAGTATAGCTGGTGTTGCAGTGGTGGTGAGGAGCGGTGTGGTTTTGTTGCTTTGGGAGACTCTGTGGAGGTGTGGGGTTCTGAGCATTTGGGAAATTGATATCTGGAGTAGTGAGGGAAAATGACAGATTCGCCAAATTCCGGACTTGATCAAGTTCTTCCTGAAATTTCAGCAGCTTTTGCTCCAGTTGGGAGGCATTCTCCTTGGGGACCAAAGTACCATGACCGTGAGTGACCTCTACCCGTTCAGTTGAGTTTTCCTTTCTGGCGTTGTTCAAATCTTCCATCTTTCCTTTGTTCTTGTTTTTAACGGGGCTGAGAGAAGGAGTGGGTGGAGGGCCCTTGGATCGTGTGGAATAGGATGATGTTGCCAGAGTGCTCGAACTAACCCTTGGGGAGGGGAATAATCAAAAACAAAAAATAAACAAAAGGTAACCAAGTTAGTGAGGTTCATGAAAAATCGATGCAATATTAAAACACATAATGCGGGAATGTAAATCGCGTCCTAATTTGGGTAGGCCTAGCGACAGATTGATTTGGAGAACTTGGAATGCTAAATGCCTCATTTTATTGATAGAAAATAAGACGAATCCCAAATATCGACACTAAATAACAGGAAAAATAAAGTCACTAAAGGCCATTGGCCTTATTACATTTAAATACCGAAAAGATAAAGTCCTATCTACTTGGTCCCTGAAGGACCCTCCCCAGACTCGACATCCCTGGCTTCGTCAAATAACTTCCCCAGCTCACGAAGTCCCAGCAATAGGTAGGCTCTGGCTAGATTCCGCCTTCGTTTCCCACAGCATTCTGACAGTCTTCGGCCCTTTTAAGAAACCTTCTTTCCAGTTCCACTATGCCTCACTCCAGGTATCCCAGTCGCTTCTTGGCATTGATGGCCATGTCCTTCCATTCCTCAATTAACTTTTGATTGGCTTCTTGTATCTCACGGTGCTCACTTTCGCACTCCCGAATTCTTTTGCGTAGCTGATTGTATTTGACTTGTGCCTCGGCCTTTTCATCTATGATCCTGTTACCCCGAAAAAACCCAAGTTGACTCAGACCATTGTGATTATCCTCCAACTAGCCGGTATAGTAGGGAGTACAACCGGTGTGGTATCTATCTGGTTCGATGGTATATTTCCCCATGACGATCATACAGTGCTATCATCATCCTGGAAATCAGCTCGGAAGTGACTCATCTTGTCGACCTTGGGTAAAACCTGCTTCCTACCAGCTTGCCTCATAACTCGGAGAGGGACGTAAGGGTACGTTCCTCTCAGACCGATCAATATCAGAAAAGGTGCGTCTCGGGATCGGACGATGAGTTCTTCGGTTGGAAACCATTCGAACATCCATTGTACTTGTTCCTCGGTCAGACTACGAATAGCTCGAACCATCCTTTGGCATCCTCTGGTTGAGCAAGCATATCAGGGATATAATTCATTCGCTTTGGGTGATGGAAAGCGATATGATCATCCCAATCCCTTCGTTGAATGCCTTGTCGGTATTCACCCTTTTGTAGATGCTCCACGAGCCACAGCTGAAGTAGCAAATTGCAACCTTCAAGTGACTAGCTCCCCGTTAACACTTTTCTAGGGCTCGGTATATTTCTGCGACGATCATGGGCACGATGCTGAATGGTTACACTCCAATTCCTTCCATTAGGGATTTAGTGACCATGGCTAGTCGGGTGTGGATTCTCGCTTTCTTCATTGGAAACACAATCAACCCCAGAAAACAGAACACGAATACAAAGACCCTTCGATGGATATGTCCCAATGAGGTAATGGCAAACTCATCACGATAGGTACGGTAGGATCTGTTGTGACCGTACCTCTCGTACAAATAGTCAAAGCGGATATAGGATTCTTTGAGGCATGTCAGTTCTAGATTCTTCTTCAGACCCATCATTTTGAGGAAACCCCTGCCCTTGCGGTTTTCAGGCATCAATAAACCTGGAGTCTCCCATACCAAGCCGGCTAATCCTCCTATTTCTTCTAGCAAGGGTGTCATCTCATTCTCCCCGAAGCGGAAGACGGACCTTTCACAATCCCAAAAGAGAGTAGCAGCTTCGATGATCTTGTTGTTGGGTTGGATTTCCAGGAGGGAGGGTAGATTCCCTAGATATTTTCGGATAAGAGTCTGGTCACTGGAATGAAAATCTTTCCACCAGCTTAGCAGTCTTGGGTGGATGTTGGTAACCATGCCGAATCTGGGGATTTCATGCCTCATTATCTGCAAGAAAGAAAGGTTAGACCCTACCCCCACCGGACTCGACTATTTAACATCAATAATTGGCATAAAAGCATTTAGTTCTCCAAATAAATGCACAGAACGTGATAGTGTCCGTTTGGGTTTTAGGGAAACCCAGTGGACTTTGGACAAGGCTATCTTAAAGAGTCATTATGCGGACAACATAACTGACTTGGCTAGGTTTGACCATGATGCATGCACAGTTAAACAGAGTGAGCTTTCTATGGGGTTTTAGACTGGTACCCTTGAGCGGACAACTCAAGGGGGAAAGGCACAGAACCGTCGACTACACCGTTTATCGACTGGTTTTACCGCAAATACGCCTTTTCCAGATTTAGGGGGTGATAATATTGGAAGAGTGCAACCATTCATTATAAGCGTTGCTATAGGATTTGTTTGGCACGAGTGGAATATGATGTCGAGCATGATTATGCAACAATTAAAGGCATGTTGTCACGTATTTGCATGTTTAAGAAAGCAGTAAATACAACAGTTTTCATAATTTAAAGCAGTAGTAAAGGGGAGCAGAAAAGGAAAGAAACAAAAGACAAGTCAGTTTTGTAGTTGAAAAGGAAATTGAATGCTTAAAGAAAATAAACAAATAATTGCGCATAAAGAAGCATAAGTTCACAATAATAGCCTGAAATGGTAAAAGCCTAAAAGAATCCCCAGCAGAGTCGCCATGCTGTCGCGCCCCCTTTTTCTCGCGAAATCGGGTTTATGACATTTGGGAGGACAACTCATTCCTTTTGGGAATTGGGTTTGATTTGAAGAGTCGCCACCTAATGATTAGGGTGCATTAGGACACCAAGGAGATTTGATTTGAGTAACCAGAGATTGGGTAAGGGCTTGAAATTATTCTAAGGGGAAGGTGTTAGGCACCCCTCAGAATCCACTAGTGTGGTTCCCGGCCAGACTATTGTTGTGAATTTGGGTACAATTAGCATACAAACAAATAGGGCTCAAATAAGAGGGGATTTCATCACATAAAGGTTTGAAAGTAAACAAGGTTTGAAAGAATAATTAGAAAAAGCTGATTTTAGAAACAAAGAGTTAAAATGCTGAAAAGAAAGAAATAAAGAATGAAGGGAGAGGGGTCCTAGGTTTATTAATAATATGGATCACCCCACACAATTCCCGGTAATCACTCCTCAATGAGGGGCTACACGTGATATTATCGCGTGGTCATCATATCCATATCTACCTTTCCCACCCCGTTAAGGTATTAAAGCGCGGAATGGTCTCGTTTACCTATTGCATGCTATTACCCGTCCTAATCCTATCAGTCCCGGAGGTATTAGGACTACTTATCCTAAAGGGAAGGGATGTTAGTCTTATTTGTGGTTTCAAAGGGGCAAAATTCTAATTCGACATACAAAACACGTATAACAAGTTGGGGGAAAGCACATAACAAGCAAAGGCTCAAATATACCCCCTTTAAACAAAGAAGCACGTAATTAGCATGACTTACACATACTGTTTAGGGTCTGATTGAATACTAAACGTGAAATAACTTAAAGGTTGAGGCAGATTGATTTATTACATAATTCGGATAAGAAGCCCAAATCAGGCCTGCCAGCTGGTTGTAGTTAATAGAACAGATTCAGTTTATAACTTTACCCTAAGCTTGCCTAAGTGTTGGACAAGGATCCTATAGGCATGGTATCTATTTAATTCAGAAAGCAATGAAATAACAAGGTCTAAAATAAACTGGATACGTACTGGTTAACAGGGAAGTCAGGTTATTTAAAAGAGAGGCAAGTTTTAGTGAGGGTTATAAGTTCTGCAACTGATAGTACCCATTATTATTGATTTTAGCTCTATTCGTGAATGAAGCAATTCAGATTCGATTAGGAGTTCCTATAGGCATGATTTCTAGGCGTTGTTGATTGTAAGCCTTTGCAGACATGGTATAAAATGCAGAAGACTCGTTTTTAAGCCTATGAACATGATATCTCGATGCAGAATTTGTTTAAGACCTATGAACATGATAACAGAAATTTGTTTAAGACCTATGAACATGATATCTAGGTGCGAAATTTATTTAAGACCTATGAACATGATATCTAGGTGCGATTGAACGTACAGATTTAGATAATCCTGTAAGCATGATTTTTATATGAATGTAGTAGTCCTATGATCATGATTTCTATGTGAATGATGGGTATACAGAATTTAGAAGGACCTATAGGCATGATTTCTATGTGCATATGCAGAATTCAAAATTCCTATAGGCATGGTATCTACCCTTTTTGCATACATAGTTACCCGTCCCTTTTCACTAACCATCCCCAAGAGTTTATTACAAGTTATTACAGCCCGGAATAAGGTAAAATACATCAGAAAGAAAATAAATAAAAGTACAACCAAGGAGAGCCTGATTCAGACTTCATGTCTAAAAAACAAGGTAAATCAACTCCAAGAGATCACGATCCAAAGCCTTTCTCCCATTTGAGTGTGTCAAAGTTCCCTAAGAGCCTCAAATGGACTCCGGGCAATGCTCACACCCAAATGTATTATCACATTGGGGATGAGTGTAGTGTGGAAGGGCCAGCCCTCAAGTGTCCAAGTGCAGAGGGAACTCAAAGGGTCCCAAGGCAGGGCTCACCAGAGGGGGGCAAAACTTAAAGACTAAGAAAGTGTGCAAGTGCAGAACAGAATGCTAAAAGGGGAAAGGGAGGGGGAAACGGCTACAAGTAAGCACACATAAGGGGTTCAGGGGAATATGGAGATTGTAAAGAGCCTATTGCTTAGGCAAGGGCAGACTATAGGCATGCCCAGCAATGGAGAGTGCTAGCACACCTATAAGCCTGCCAGAACACATACTATTAGAGGCTAGGATCCCAGGGGATCAAGTCTGATTCATGGACAATAACTTGCAGTATTGACATGCCTCAAACCATAGCATGAACACATAGGGGTAGGGGTTTTGGATTCACAATAGAACAGGCAGAAAGAAATCAGTATGCTAGAGTAAGTGTTGAACTATACAGAAGCAGTAAGCAAACAGGGGTACAAAAGCAGTAAGAAAAACACATTGTTGTGGTGCTACAAAGCTTAAATCAGGACATACCAGTTTCAAAGTAGCAAATAGAGAAAGCAGGCAGCAAAACTTGTAAACAGGCAAAAGTACAAGCAATAAGAGAGATACTTTTTGGGTGTAAGTATAAGTTCAGAAAGACTACGAATGATGGGGTTTCCTGTGTTAATGAAAGAGTCGTGTACTTATAGTGTGAAAAACATGAAGAAATAAGGTAAGAAAACAATTAAGGAACTGGGTATCAATTAAAATCAATCAGTGCAAGACTTTCTTTAATTAAGGAATTCAGACTTACACGGTAATGAGCAAGAAAATTATTTAAGGAAAGAGATCAAACAAGCATCTTGTGCAAAGCAGGCAATTAGGGGTAAATACGTAGGAGTTTATTTAAGGGCAGAAATTTGAAATACACGGTTACATAAATAAGGTAAAAAATCAATTAGTACACAGTAAATCAAGGAGTCAGAGATTTGTAATTACCGGTCCATGAATGAACCAAGTCAGAAAAGCTAAGGAAAGTTTTCGACTCAAACCAAACAATAGGAAAATCAGCAAACAAGGAAAGAAGATCAATCAGACTTACACAAAAGAAGTCTGAAATCAATCAGAATTGAAAGCCATTTTAGAGGAAAGTTCAGCACATATAAAGAGCACACAAACATGCTAGCCTGAATTTAGGGCAAAAAAACGTCATGCCATTGAAAAAATGGTAATAACATAGGTCAGCGGCGCAGAAGAGAGAGATAGTATCAAACAGCATACAAAGGGTCCAGTATAAGGACCTTAGAAGAGTTTAGTAGAGAACTAGAATTGCCTAAAGAAATAGAGATTGAAACAAAGATTTCAAGACTCAGTTGAGCAACAGAGGAAACAAATTCAGAAACTCGAAATAGTTAGGGTTTCTGAAATCAAACAATTTCAAAGATGAAGGACAAGCATACCACATAGCTAATGGTCTCAAAACTCGGATGAACCCCCAAATTCTAGGGTTTTTATCATCAATCGAGTGCAGAGATGAGAGGACAAGTAATTAAGGAAAAAGATACTAATCAAAACAGGTTCAGGGGTCTCAGAAAAGAACTGAAACCTTTAACATGCTTTTTCAGTAGTAGGAACTCATGAGAAGCATAGTAAAAGAACAACATGCGAAACACAGTAGAAGAACTCAAAGAAACATAGTAGAAGGAACTAATAAGAACACAGTAGGAGAAACTAATAAGAACACAGTAGGAGAAACATATAAAGAAGAATAGTAGAAGCAACAAGAACACAGTAGAAGAAACTTAATAAGAAACATAGTAGAAGAAGTACACAAGAGAAAAAGAAAATCAGAGAACATCTAAATAACTCAAAAACCCTAGATCGGAAAAATAAAGGTTTTGAAAGCATAGTTTTGAAAGAAATATCAAGAAGTCGTTTAAAAGTTTAGGGAAAACACGGATCTAGAACAGATCTAAAGAAATCAGAAGAACCTCGAAAACTAGGGTTTCAGAGGAACCCAAATGGTGAGAAAGGCTTGGATAGTCGTTGATCTAAGCAGGAGGAGTCGAGGTCAAGCTCGAAACAGACATGGCTTGCCGGAGCAAGGCCGGAGATGGCCATAAAACCTGAATCAAGCAAGGTCTGGATGAAGCTTCTTCGTGGTCAGGCCATGAAACTTCAGCAACCAAGCGTATAGGAACCATAGAAGGCTGGTAGGTGGTGAGACCACCATGGATTCAAGCCAGGAGGTGGCCGGAGAAGGCGAGTGAATCTCATCGGAGCGGAGGGGAAAGGGGAAGGTTCTAGAGAGAACCAGAGATAGAGATGAGAGTCGGTTGAGTGAGGAATGAGAGGGGTTTGGGGGGGGGGGGTCGTTTGTTTAATTTGGTAAGAAAGGATCTGGACCGTTGATCAAAATTGATCAACAGCCAAGATTTAATCGGATTGGGTCGGGTAGATTTAGGGATTGGGCTTGGGTCTTTGGGCTGGTTTAATTAGGGGATATAAGCTGGTTTAATTAGGCTAGATTAAAAAGCCAAATCTGGCTATAAGTTAAATAGCCCCTTTTTCCCATTTAATTTATAGAAAATAGTAAATAAGTTTCTGAAAAATTAATTGAAAGCACTAAAATGATTTATAATATATAATTATCAATTTAAAAATATGAAATCCCATTTTATAAACATGAGACGAATTTAAACCTAAAAATGGCTAATATTGCACTTATGCAATTTTATCCTTAAAAATACTAAATAAATTTGTAAAAATATCTTAGCTATATTTAAGTATAAACATGAGAATCCAATAAATGAATCACCAAAAATGATAATTTTGGGGACAATTATTGGTTTTTCTTGATAAAATTGGGCAGTAAATTGATTTAAAAATCTTCGAAAAATTAAGAAAAAATAATAAAAAATTGGGATATGCTTATATATGCATATACAGACTGTTTTGAAGGTATTTTGCATATTTAAAAATACAGGGAAAAATTGAGTATCAACACGTGTCAAATGACGTAGCACGCAAAGTCAAATGAAAGAGCCAATAGGATCGTGTCACGTGTTAAAATGACAAGGCATGCCAAATCAAATTAAAAGACCAATAAAAGCGTGCCACATGTGCAAGTGACATGTTCTAGCCAATCAAATGCGATCTTGTCACGCTTCAATCTGATTTGTCGAAAAGAGTTTGTTTTCATCACAACTATTCCCTCTCACAACTATAAATAGGGGTCTGTTGCGGTCAGACGCACACGCAAGTATACGCGTTCGTTAAGTAATAAAGTGACTAGAAGTAGGATGTTGAACCCACGAGGACTTGTGATTAACTATTAACTAAATTAGACTATCCTAATTATCTAAACAAGAACTAAACCTAGAAATATTTGATTCTAAACTAATTAAAATAAAGGAAAACAAATAATGAATTCTGAACAAAGGAATAACAGATTTTTATGTTATCAATGTAATGAAAACGATCTAGGGTTATGGGCTATATAACATTCCTATTGTATTCTTCAATTGAATTGACTAACTAATTCATCTAGCTTATTGGTTGACAGGGTTAATACTGCTCACTGTCGAGTTCTTACTCGCCTATTCAAGCTAACCTAACGCATATATGTCTATGGAATTAGAACTAGCAAGAACGCATTTATAATTCCTGTACATCAACCAAGCAAGGCAATTAGGTATATGTCTATCCTAACCGCGAATCCATTCTCCGATGCGCAGGTTCAAGAACATGCTCTACTCAATCCTATATGCAATCTAGAATTTCCACTTTCGAGTTCAATTCTGGATTCTTAGATAGTATTCAATCGGTGATCAAGCAATCCAAATAATTGAGCGCAAGATTGAATAAATAAACTAATATGATAATCAAGAAATCAAAATCAATATTCGAATAACAATAGTCATGAAAGAACCACAACCCTAGAATGTGAAGTTTAGCTCCACATAGACATGGTAGCCAAACAACAAATCATACAAAAAAATATAAAAAATACTAAGTTTGGTGAAGAAAAGATGAAACCCGGCCTTCGCGGCAGCTCTGTGGTCCCCCTAGGTCAAAAGTTTGTCAAAAGTTACAAATATAATATTTTTACATGTATTTATACTAAGTAGGGTCGGGCCCAGACGAAAAATACCTTTTCCTGCGAACTGGGATAATAACTCTATAAATTGCACAGGCGCGCCGCATGGGGCGACGCGCCAGGCGGGGCAATAGTGGACTTTACCAAAGAGCGTGCAAAATCAACTAGCAGCAAAAATGGGCAGCCGCGGCGCACCACGCGCCGCCCCACGCTCCGCGGCTGTGGGTTTTTCTCAGAGTCTGCCTTTTTGCTTCGTTTTTGAAGTCCAGACGTGGTTCTCGACCCCCGAACGCGATCCCTACTTAATTCCTTGGGCTTTTACTCAGACTTCAAAGCTCCAAATAGCTCGAATTCATTCCATAACATCTACATTGCTCGAATTCGTTCCATAACATCTACATTGCTCGAAATCACTTCTACAAGGCATAAAACACGCAATTAGTGCAAAACACTAGCTATTAAAGCTCAAACTCAATTAAAGTGCAGTAAATTAGAGTGTAATAGGCGACTAAAATACGAGATTATAGCCTACCATCAGGGTCTTCATAACTCAGAAAAAGGACCAGAAGTTATAACAAGAAGACACAAGGGAGCTCGTGGACCAAAGGGTATAATTCTCTGCAGACTGCAAGTGTTCAAGCATGCAAGCACTTCGACACAAATTTCAAGTATTCAAGATCAAGGCTACTTGTTCGTGATAGAATTTGTGGCAACCATCAAAGCACAAGATCAAGCTCAAAGACCCTTGAATTTATATTGGAAATGCAGAATCAAAGGATTCATAGAGATTGTAACACTCAAATTAGAAATAAAATACTACGATTGTTGCAATATCTTTCGATCTTGATTTTATTTTCTTAACGCAAATTTATTGTCTACATATAGGTTACAGGTCCCTAATGCTTGTATTAGTGTAAGTTGTCTACATCATCCCTTGGGTTGCAATCCTTTTCCGGACCCCTGCATAAATACGGAATGCTCCGCTCATTTCCAATTAATATATTTAGAGATGACAGCACTTTTTGGTCCATATTTTATTTGATAAGACTTGTGTATATTCTCTTTTATGTAAAAAATATGCTATATTTAAATTAATTTTAGAATTATATTACCGTCAAATATGAAGTAATAATATAAGTTTAACACAACATGTAGGTAACTAAATGATAAAACAGTTAATAATTCTAATACATTTCTGAATGTTCACATGGAAAGGGATGAAACGTAGTATTAATCCTTATATTTTAAACTTCACCAGCTGTAATGGTTTGAGCTTTCAAAGGATCACTTGAACATTTCTACTAAAAATACGCCTAATTTATCATTTTATCTGCATTGCGTTTTCCCTCTCTTGATTTACAATAGGTTTAAATAGGTTTTGCTTATTCTCCTGCAATGTATAAATAAATACACAATGCAACAATAAAATGATTTAGCTATGAGAGAAAAATGAAAATTGAAGTTTACCTACCTTTTAATTATTCGACAATTTTTACGAATTAGCAGATGGAGAATATTGGATATTGGACATTTTACTCTAATTTTGGGCAACTTGATGCGAAAATCCAACCATTATCTATCTACTGTCAGTCTCAGTAATGAAAAATCAGTATTACCTAATGTTGTAGGTACATAGGTACTACCAAATATTGACGGAGAAGTCATAGTCTCATAGATTATTTAGGCAGATATACCTTTTGTTGTTGTTGTTGTTGTTTTTTTTTTTTTTTTTGGGGTTTTCGGGGGGGGGGGGAGGCCTAAATTTACTCGAGAAAAAAAAATTCGCACGTATTCTTATCGTTTGACCATTGTTTAAAATTATCATAGCTTAGGTTCCGTTAGGGGTCAAGGGCAAGCTAAAAAGCTACTTCAGAAAAAAAATTAAAGAAAGAAAATAATTGAAAAAATAGGAAGGGAAAAAATACAAAGAATACGGAAAGGTTGAAAAATAGGGAATAGACAAGATTAGATCATAACGATGGGTTAGGCCAAAAATTTACACGGAATATAAAGTTATTCAATTCCGAATAGTATATAGACTTTTTCCGTTGTTTTTCTAAATAATGGCATTGCGCTATTCATAATTGCTTAATGAATTTTATTTTAAAGTTCAATTATGTTGGTGCAGGTCTACACTTTTCAGAGAGAGACAATTGTCAGTTTTTTGTCTTCACCACATCCCTAAAACTAAAGTAGTATTTGAACTCACTTTCATTTATACAAATCCCTTGTGGTCCTTTCTTTCTTTAAACATAAGAGTGAAAATTATGGAGAAAATCAAGGATAAGGAAATTTGGTTGCCTAAAGAAGGCAATTTGGCACCTATAATTTCCTAAAGCATACTTGTCCTCTTTTATTTGGAAAAATTGCTAGTTATAGTATCCTAGTCCTAACAACCAACTTGATTGAGAACTAAAAGTTTCACCTTAGTAAATCAAACGATAAAATAAAGCAAATTAAATTGCATGGTGCATACATAAGGGGCATTATGACTTGACATAATTGTTATCCTCCTCCGGCTTATTATCACTGTTCAGAGTTCCAAACTCAACGATGACAACAAAACACGAGCAATTACCTTCTTTATGAAACTTAACAGAACACCTCATGACAAGAGCTGACGAGAGCCATGAAATCATGTGAAATTCTTTTTGTTGTCACTTTGACTGATACGAAGTTGCAGTACTCTTCATGCAATATACCATTTTGAAAGGATGGATCGATCCATACAAGATTTAGCTATTGCAATAGAACAATTGACCCTTTATAAGTGAGTAAAATATAAGCAAAAAAGGAAAAATTTTATTTTGTGTCTCATACAACTGACAATAGTTGTGTGAGGTCTCTTTTTTGTCTCACAACTGTGTGGTCCCAGAATTTTGTGGACCCAGATGTGTAAGAGATGAGTCCACAAATATGTGAGATAAAAAGAGACCTCATACAACTAGTGTAAGTTGTGTGAGACACAAAATAAAATCACTCGCAAAAAAGGGATGGAGTACAAACTAGCAGCCGGTAACATACACATAATATTCCGATCATTTTCCTTTCTCTGCTTTTTCCCCTATTGTTTTGTTTTAAAATATTTTGCGCATTATGGTTAGTACTTTTGAACTGTTTTCAAACATCGACATTAAGTTTTTTCTTTCAAAATTTTAAATTGACAAGTGAGAAGTATTATTGCACTGACTATTTCTTTGTAATAATAGATACGAACTTAATATGAATACGTTTTTATTAGGAAATTTTACCTCCTATAACAAAGCTTTACACCTATTTATTATAAATAAAAGTCTTTTTAAAATATTATTTTCTATAGCCACCTTTTAGTTTTTATAGCAAAATATGTATTTATGGACACTTCCTACGGTTAAGCCATTAAATACATTGTCTAATATTTTTCTCTCTCATTCTTTCAGTTTATTCTCTCCCAAAATCACCGCTTAATATCTTATTTCTCTCTACACGATCTCTCTCTCACAGCACCATTGTCTTCCCCATTGTTGAACCACGATTCTCTCCTTTATTTGCAGGTTCTCTCTCTAGATTGTTCTCAAACCCAAGAGTAGATTTTGCGGACGGGTGATGGCGAAAATTTATTGACAAATCCCTTATAAACTTGCACTGTAACAGCAGCAGCATATCAAAACTCCACCTTGATTTCCCCTTCAAACATTTTTTCTCATCCGATGTTACTGTCTAGGTCCTTTTCGCCATCACCCATAAAGTCAAAGAACTCAACTTGATTTGCTCCAGTGAATTGACAGAGGAGATTTTATCCAGTGTACAGTGGTTTGTTGAATTGATTTTGAATATTGACATGGGAGAGGAAAGGACAGAGGAGACGGTGGCAGCGGTTAATGAGATTAGGATTAGGTTTGGGATTTTTAGTTTGTACAATGGCTTTCTCTTCTTGTATTTATATGTATTCGATAAGGCACATATTTATACAGTGGTTTTCTCTTCTTGTATTTAGATGTATTTATATATATTCGATAAGGCATACACTGATTTTTATTTTGTACAGTAATTTTTGACTGTTGTATTTAGATGTATTTATATGTATTTGAGTTCATACAACAACATTTTTAATACATTGCTAGTTATATCATTTTGATGTTATTCATCAATTAGTTATGCATTCAATCTAACTGTATTCATCTGTATTTTCAACCTTTTGTATCCATCTGTATTTAAAACAACAATACAATAAAATACAGTAAAATACTCTCAATACAAATAGAAAATCAATGAATACAACCAATGAAATATACCCAATAAAGCAGTAATACCATGTATTAGGAATAAATAAAATATTGTGAATACAAAAATAAATTTGAATACATTGAACAATGTCAGGAAAAAACTTGAACTGTATCAGGAAAAAAAGAGGGACTGAAACTCTAAAGAATGCGTTGTTTTTGGGTGTTTAGCGTCTGATAAATCTTCTCATTAATTAGATTGATAATGTTTTGTGTTAAAATTTTGATTTAGGTTATATTATGAGTGTATCCCGTTAAATTAGCAGCTTTCCGTTATTAAACAACTGAAGAGACCTATTATTACGTTGTATTCATGAATACATGTGAATACAGTGGCTGACAGCTAGACTGCCATGTTTTTTAGCCGATTTTTGCTAGTAGTTCGAATACATCGAATTTAGCAACTGAAAGGTAGCTACGGAAAGTAATTATGTATACGATAGCTATAGGTAGTTAATAGGCACTAACCAATAGTCATTTCTAAAAATTCCCCTTTTTATTACGAGGCTCACTATCATAGGCATAAAGAGCCGTCCTGTAGTTACCCGCTTTGGTCATCTATTGCCATAATGTGGTACAAATGAGCTTATGCGAGTTATAAGTTGCTCTAATCTTGAGCTTTATACCGTAACGTGATCTTAAATGCAACACTAGGGTGTAAAATTTAGCTAAAACCAAAAGATGTAACATGTAAGAAAGCATTAGTGATGAATTAACTTGAGTTATTCCCAAATTGACCAGTTTGATATCTAATCTATCTGAGCAACCAATGTCAAAAAGGAAGTGTCCTTTTGTTTGTTCTTGGTATTTGTCTACCAAATTCATCAAAGAATACATCTTCTCGAGATAGACAAAAAAGGTAAACTACATAGTTTATCCATCTTGCACCCAAATCCCTGTTACACACCTGTTGACTACGGGTTTAACGTTACACACCAAACATTTCAAAAGTGTGTCAATAACACACCACTTTTGACCCATGACAGGCGCATGTTTTACACCGAAAGCAGGCGAGTGAATAATAAAAAAATGTATATGAAGCCTCATTTTAGCGCCACATATCTAGTTTTTTTTTCTTCATCTTTTTCTATCATCATCTTTATTGTCAGGAGCATAAAGAAACAAGCAACAACGATGGTTAAGAAATCACCTGAAAAGAAACCAAAAAAAAAAAGAGAAGAAATCGAAGGAAACCCAGCAATGGTTAAGAAACCCATTATCTCGATTTCTCGACTCGCAAATCCAAATCATCCTGAATCGGGTTGATTAAAATTGATTCAAAACCAACCTAACAAAATCACCGATTCTAGGTGAAACAGTAGTTTTTTAGTAATTGTCGGCCTGATTTTCTCGAGCGTCGGAGTAGTTCTCATCTCTGGGACTAAAAGAAGTTAGAGTCGAAATCCATCATCAAACTTGTTTGAATGATTGTTTTTGTTTTTCTTTCCAGTGCAATTTTGGGTCTAACTATGTCTTTTTCAGTCTTTTTCTCATCAATCTTTGGTCAAGCTTTCATTGTTCTCGTCCTTGCTCCAGCGATGGAAATAAGTTTTATGGCCACCGGTGAATCTGAAAATTATTGAAAAAGATAATAGGGATGTAGGGTGGGTTGGAGGAAGACGGCGTGCAAGTGATACCGGAGGAAGAGCCAGCGTGGAGGTAGGATTGGGGAAAAAGGGTGGGGGTGTTGAGGAAGACATATAGCAACTTTATTTTGTTTTTTTAAAGCTTGTAAATTGGGATTTATTTTAAGCTTGGGTCGGGTTGTCCATTTTTAATTAAAAAATTGTTTGTTTTTAATTTAAATAAGCGCGTGTATACACAGCATTGAGTGTTAACTAGATTGGTCCAAAGTGGTGTGTCATTGACACAATTTTAAAAGGTTTGGTGTATAACATTAAACCCGTGATCAACAGGTGTGTAACAGGGGGACTTGGGTGCAAGGTGAATTGGTAAACTATGTATTTTGCCGACAAAAAATGTGTGAAACAAATGGGACGGAGAGTAATTGCTATGTTTAGTTATCAACAATATCATTTTGACTAACATGATAAGAAAATGCTTGAGCTGAATAAGAGTGAGAACGAAGGAAATAGTATCATAATTCATAAGAGCTAATAAGCATAGTTAATGAAAGCCTTTTCATTTCACCGTCATACATAACTCAAACAGGCATCTAGTCCAAAAAATGATATGGTTTCAAAGTTTCTTGCATAAAGATATAATCTGCGGAAGAAGGCAAAGATAAAAGACAAGCACGTAAGATGTCTAACTTCGAACCAGAAAACACTAGTTCATTCTCTGAGCAGCTTCCTTGGCGAGAACTCTCTCTTTAGCCTTGGTTCTGGCTTGTGATTTGGAGCCCATGACACCACCACCCCATTTCTTTCTGTTCTCCTCGTACTTATCATTGAAGTTGGCCTGAAAAGTAAAATGAGCATCAGATCAAATCGAAAGTAAATAGAAGTGTAAAGATCACCAGCTAAACCAAGCTAAACACGCTTTAAACTTAAGATACCTTAATTGCCTCCAAAATTCTACTGAACTCCATTTTATCTTCATTCTTCACAGTTGTCAAGCATAACGCTGAAGCAGTTTTCTTATGCACAATCTGGAAATCAAACACAATGATCAGTATCTAATCTTTTCAAGAGGGTAAACTTGATTACGATCCTTCCTTATAAAATGTAAACCAGATGTGGCTTACCGATCCTAAACGTGCTTTTCCCTTCACAATACAATATGGAATTTCCATCTTTCTGCACAACGCTGGGAGCCAGACAACCAATTCTATTGGGTCAACATCATGTGCAATCACCACCAACTGTGCTTTATTCTGCAAAGCCATTAATAGCAAAAAGTCATTTTTTGAAAAATTAAACTCCCAAAAGGATTAAGGGCTTAGCTATACCAAAACAAACCTGCTCGATAAGGTAGGTGATGTGCTTAAGACCATACTTTACAATAATAGGTTTCTTGGTTTCAGGAGTTTTGCCTTCTGCTTCGGCTTGAGCTCTTTTAACAAGGCGCTCCTTCTTTGCAGCCTTATCCTCAGGCCTGTATTTCAAAAGCATCTTGAATAGGTTTGTAGCTGCAAATAAACAAGGGCAAAAGCAAAAGTTCAGTTCAGTTGCCATGAAACTACTTGCACCAAGTATTCTTTTTTTCACCAAAGCTTGCACCAAGTACAGCAGAACAAAAGTAGGGCCTTATTAAAAAAGATAGCTGATATTCAGTTCATGAACTTAAAGTAGAGGATAATTAGTTTATTTACTATGTAACCAGACCCCACTTTGGGGAATTTTACTGGGTAGTTGTTGTTGTACTATGTAACCAGACTACAAAAGTGGAAAGATAAGTAGAACAGCTTGCAATGTAGGAGCTAGGGACCACGGCAGCATTACATATCAATCAACTTGCCTAAATGTAGAAATAATAAAATGCCCCTGAGTTTCATCCTATTTCGACTACATCTAAACTGTCAAGAGACTGGTCTCAATGTCCCAAAAAACATGAAGGAACAATCCAGCTGGTCCAAAAGTGTCATACTTTTCAAGATAGAAAAAGCTCAGATACATTATTGATCATAGTGATACTAATTGATGCCAATGTCGTGACTCCAAAAATAAAGAAAACAGAATAATGCTCTCCTTTCTATTTTTTGGGAGAATAAGTGAGTTATTGAATCCCAAACAATAGGAAGGAACGCGGAATAACCATTTTTTACAGATAAAAACAGATCCATATGTCTATTCAGAAGACAGTGGAAAATGCAAACAATTGGCTTTTTCAAATTCTCAACATTATCCACCCGACAAAATTTCAGGTTTTCACCGGCTCCCACTTCAGTACACTGACAAAATTGAAGAACGCCTAAGAAGCTAGGAACAGACACCCACCCTTCGACGTTGTTTAAGTAGATACTCAGTTCATCCCACTGTAATTAACTTATAGTTGAAATAGTCAAACATTGACACTTCTTAACCATGAAGAAGATGGGGATTCTTCATTAATTGCATGTTTATTATATGAATTGAGTTATACATACAACATCAAAAAATTCATCACATTTTCAATGCAAAACACTTTCCACTTGTTGAAAATATGATCAATCTTTAATACTCCCTCCGTCTCCATTTAGTCTATCCAAAAAGAATGACACATTTCTATATGTAGAAACCATCTAACTTTAACGATGATCTATAGCCACATAAATATCTATAACGTGTTTTAGACTACAAGTTTTCGAGACTTTCTTCCTAAACTATGTGCCTAGTCAAACACCCCGCACCAATTGGGACGTAGGGAGTAAATATGTTGCAGAAAATATTTTCAAACTCACCAACCAAACACAAGAAACATTGTTATTTTCCGACAAAAACATCTTACTTTCATGATACTATTCTACTTCATGGTTCAGCTAAGCACTTTGCTAATCAAAAGAGCATTTCCACCATTAAAAAAAAAACAAATTACCATCACAAATTAGGGTTAAAAAACCAGAAGAAATTAGTGGCTCTACTCACCGAGATTTTTGTCGAGGGTTTTAGAGAACTGATTGAGAGCAGGAGGAACCTTCAACCTCTGCTTAAGGATCCTCCTTTTCCTTTGAATCCTGACTACCTGAGGCCATTTCACGAACCGGGTTAGATCCTTCTTCGGCGGCAATGCACCACCGATTCCGAACTGCTTCGGCCGCTTCTCGAACAATGGGTTCACCACTTTCGCTACTGGCTTCTTCTTTGCTGCTACTGCTACGCCCTTCTTTGGAGCCTACAACCAACAAAAAAAACAGCAAATTTATATATTGAAAGATTCAAGCAACAAACAGTGAGAAGAACGTAACAATGGATTTAGGTTTACCATTTTCCTTTCAGACGGCGAGGCGAGCGGAGGAGGATGAAGAGCTACAACTGTAGGGAATAATGGAGTTTATAGGGTTTAAGGTCTGGGCTGATTGGGCCATCAAACAAGGCATGCTGTTGGGCTGTAGAATAATTTGGGCCCCAAGCCCACATTTAATGAAGGACGAAGCCCTTTGTCTCATTGATAGTCCTAAACGCGGTGTTTAAAATGTGAATTCTTAACATGTAGATAACATCTAAGAGGTATTTACCTACGGTAACTATGATTTTAATTAATTGTCAATTGTAGTTATACTAAGTATTTAATTAACAATCGTAGATATACCATATATCTAAAAAGAGTATTACAAGAGAGAAAAATACATTGAGAACAAATGGTGTCTCATCAACATTAGATATTTTATGTATATATACAACAACAATATACAGTATTATCTTACACAATGGGTTCTGGGGAGGGTAGTGTGTACGCAGACCTTACCCTTACCTTGTGAAATAATATAACACTAACTGTTGGTGTCCATGCTCTAATAAGGTTGAACGATGCACTTGTTTAAAATTGAGTTATTTAACAAGAGAAATAGGGACCAATTCTCACTTAATACATTTTTTTCTCCCTTTTCTAATAGTACACCCATGTACTGAAAATCATTGATTCGCCTCTGCGAAGCAGTTAAATTATAAGCAACATATATGCTCCCAAAGAACTCAACCAACATAAATTAACTAATTTTAATGTAATGTATATTCTGATTTCAAATACCAAAAGATTCTCAAAATAAGTATCAAAAAATAAGTAGAGCCACAAAAATAAATTAAAAGAATATCTAACCTAAATACAAATAAAAATATTCTGTTCAAGCAATATACGTATAGTGGTAGCACTTTTAGCATCTTTACTACCAAAAAAAGAAGTTGATAAAAGTACAAGTAAAAAATAAAATGCAAGGGGTTGTTTAAAACTTTAAATTAACAAGGACTAATCTCATCAGTTACATCGCTAGTGAAAGGAATATACTGGTTTCATATTCAATAAAGTACTAAAAATCTATAGCATTTAGAAAGAAAAAAAAATCAGACTAAACCTTTCTAATACGCAAACAAATATATTTGTTGAATTATAACATGAGTTATATTATACGCTCTGATATCACGTGTTAGGGAATATGACTTTCAGCAAATCGTAGTTCCGAAATTGTTTGTTTTTTTAACTTATTGTATTTATCTTTGTAAAAGTAAAACTGTGAAAGAGTTTGTTGGATTTTAGGAAGCATGTGGAACCTAATATCTACTGGAGAATGGGAGAAGGCAAAATTCTATTATAGTGGGATAAATGATTTTCAAATGGTCCCGTTGTCCAACAAGTAAACTTGACTTCTAATCCAGGCAACACTAAAGTTCTTGACTTCATTCATCAAAATGAATGGAAATTAGATGCTCTCAAGGAAATCATTCCTGATCAAGTGCTTATAGTGGTTCTCAAAATCAATACTCAAAGAGAAAATTATATTGATAAGGCTATCTGGGGCATAAATGGTGATAGATATTTTTTCACAACTTCTGCTTATAAACATTATAGACAGAAGAAGAACACTTTTCCATGCCTCGCCAAATTATGGACTAAGGAAGTCCCTTTCAAAATTTCATTTCTCTGTTGGAGAATCATAAAAAAGAAGATTCCACTTGATGACTCTCTACATAGGTTTGGCCTTACTGTTGTTTCTATATGCACTTGTTGTAGGAGTCCAAGAGAGGAAACCATCACTCATGTATTTTTACAGAGTGAACTGGCTACCAGGATTTGGTGAATAGCGGCAGATCCTCTAGGAATTGACCATTGTAATTTGAGTATCAACCCTACACTACACAAGTGGTGGAACGTTAAGCCCAACAATGCTATTCACAGATTGCTTTTACATATCACCCCTCTTATAGTTCTTTGGGAACTATGGAAGGCACGATGCTCGAAAAAATATGGTCAGAAACCTATCTCACTCAATAGAGTATCGCATAAATTTCTTTTTCAAGTTAAAGTGTATTTAGGGAAAAGATTTAGAAAAGATAAACTTTCAACGGAACTGGAATAATGTATGCACTGTGGCTATTAACTACGGACCTAGACTATCTAGTATCATGGTGAGATGGAACAATATGCAGAACAATTTCCTGATTCTACACACTGATGGCAGTTGTATGACCTTTCGGAAGTTAGCTGGAGTTGGAGGTATTGTTAGAAAAAGAAATGGAGATATAGTGGCCTTTGCTAATCCTCTCGAATTCTCAACTAACAATTACAATGAAACACAAGCTACACTATTTGGTATTGACTGGTGTTGCAATCAGAACTTATCCAACTTCTCTCTTTGTTTGGATTCTCCGTTGGTGGTTAACATGATCCAAAGGAAGATCAAACCACCTTGGCAACTAGAAAATAGTTTGGAACATATTATTGATAGGGTGAGGGAAAGGAATATTAAGGTTTCTCACTGTTATAGGAAATGTAATAGGTAATGCATTTGCTAAACACGCTACCACAATACATCAAAATACCATGTTTACGCAAGAAGGTGGTCTACCTAGAGAAGCTTAAGGAGCTCTTAGAATGGACAAGCTGGGGCTGCCAACATTCAGAATCAAACCAGTGAAATATGAAGAACTTTGATCCACCGTGAAGTTACATGTTTTTTCCTCTATGACCTTGTTCCAGTTTTGGACTAGGTCTTTTGTAACAATTTTCTTTGAATTGGTCCTTGTCTTCAGCTTGTTTATCAAGGTAGATAGGTATTAGTTCTAAGACTCTGTTAGTTTTAATTGGCCTTGATATAGAGGAAAGGTTTATGCCCCCTCTTGTTGTACTTTTTTAGTATGTTATAAATAAGGTATGGGTCATTGCCAAACTCCCCACCACCACAGGAGGTGAAAGCCTGGGTGATGGCTTTAATAAAAAAAATGTAGATTCTGATCCAAATTCCAGAAAATTCTCAAAATAAGCATTAGAAAGCAAGTAAAGCTGCAAAAATAAATTAAAAGAATAGTGCCAGCTTATATTCGTTTTCGGTCTCATATCTCATTGTTGCATGTGACATGATTATTTTCATTATACTAAATAGTGACTTCCACTGTCATGAGATTTCTGAAGACATAGGTATCATCTCTAAATTTAGAAAAATATCACACAAATTTACTAATTTCAATTTCTCTCAAGAAGCAAGATAATGTTCATCCTGCAATATTTCCCAATCTATTCTCAGAACCGCCCAATGGAAGACCTAGAGACATAAAATGAGCATAAACTATTTCTTTGTTTTCGAGTTTTGTGAAGGCATCAAGCCGGTGTTTGATTTTTCACGGTAAAGCCTAACTGTAATTTTCAGTTTTTGCAATAAATAAAGAGAAAGTCAAGGGCGAATATATAGGGGAGATTATGAAACAAGTAAACCCATGGTCTCTCCTCAAAATTAGATATTATGTACATTTTTTTAAAATTGGTATAATATTAACTGTTGACACCCATGCTCCATGAATGTTGAATAATGCACTTGGTTAATGGTTGAGTTACTTATCAAGAGAAATATGGATCAGTTCCACTTAATATATTTTTTCTCCTTTTTTTAGTAGTGCATCCATATACTGAAAATCGTAGATTCGCCTTTGCAAACCAGCTGCATTGCAACATATATGCTCCCAAGAAAACTCAACCAATATCCTTTAACTAATTATAATATAAAAGTAATATACATATAGTAGTAGTAGTTTTAGTATCCTTACTACGAAAAAGAATTTGGTAAAAGTATAAGTGAAAAGTAAAATTCAAGGGGTTGTCGACGCCCCCTTTTTCTTCCAAAATGGAGTTCGGAATCGGGTATACGACATTCGGGAGGACAACTCTATTCCCTTGCGAGAATTGGGTTTTTAATTTGAAGAGTCGCCACCTAATGATTATAGTGCATTAGGACACTTTAAGGAAGAATTTGAGATGAAGAACCAGAGTTTGGGTAAGGGCTAGAAATTATCTCGAGGGGAAGGTGTTAGGCACCCCTCAAGATTCATTAGTGTGGTTTCCGGCCATGCTACAATTGTGACTTTGAATGCAAACAAACAAGTAAACAAGCAAGCATTGCAAATACGAGAAAACTATTACAAATAAGGAGCACAAAAGGTTAAAAAAATGCTGAATTTTAAGGAAGGAGCAGTTTAGTTAAAAGTGCAAGTAGGAAGAAGTCAAGTACTTAGTGCGAACAATCTGAAAATTATGTGAAAAACAGAAGTCGAAAGTGCAACAACTTTTTAAGATTCAGAAAATTGTTAAACTAATAAAGAGGGAGGGGTCCTAGGTTTATATATTACATGGATCATTCGCACAACACTGGTACTCAATTGAACGCATAGTGTTATCGTGTAATGATCATCTCCATGTCTACCCTTTCCCACCCCGTTAAGGTATTGGAGCGCGGAATGGTATCGTTTGCCTATCGCATGCTATTACCCGTCCCAAGCAATCAGTCCCGGGGCATTAGGACTTCTAATCCTAAAAGGGGAAGAAAGGGATGAGGGCCTTAATGGAGTTTAAAGGACAAAAATTCTAATCGACATTCAAAAACAAGTAACAAGTAGGGGGAATGAACAGACAAACAGGTAAGGTTCACATAAACCCCGTAAATCAGATAACATCTAGTTCAGCATACCTTTACACATATTGGTTTGGTCTTTGAAATTAAAAAATTAAGCAGCGAGCGAACTGGTTCGATACATACGTTTAGACAGGAAGCCCACATTAGGCAACTTGGATCCAATTGTCAGAACTTAAGGAAAGAGTAAACTGCAGAACTGCTTTAAAGACAATTTCAAGAAGACCAAAACTTAGTTGGAAAATGTTTAGGCAGAATTTTAGAAAGAAACCATTTCAGAAGAGGTGCTGATTTGAAGAACTCAAATGTATACTGAATCAAAAGAGTTTTTGTCAAAGATTGAGGCTGAAAACATTAAGACATTAGAGACCAGTTAACAGATTGTTATTGCTTAAGAGGAATCGGACGAACTTGATGCGGAATCTTATGATATCTATATCTGATTAAAAAAAATCTGTTAAGAACTGGTAAGAAGAGGTAATTATTTAATCACCCTACAATTTGCCTAATGCATATGCATTCCCTATAGGCATGATTTCTATATGCACTGATTACATGAACGTTAAGGTCCTATAGGCAGGATCGATGACTTATATCATAATTAGACGTTAAACCCTATAGGCATGGTATCTAGATGACTTGAATCAGAAACATCGAACCATCTTATGTACAGTATTTCTAGTGAAAAAAATTAAAGTCTTAAAGTCATGATATCTACCCTTTATTGATGCAAGAAAGTAAAACCCCTCCCACACCCTTTTACTAGATTCCCCGAGTTCTATACAAGTTATTACAACCCAATGAATCAACTGAAATAATAGAAATACACCAAATACTAACAGCTAGATCCAAGCAGCCTAATTCAATCTTAATGTCCAATAATATGTATTTAACCAACTCCGGGGTCCAGATCTCCAAAGCCTTCTCATTATCTAGGGCGTTTCAAAGTTTCAAGGAACCTTAGAGATTCCAGGCATTGCTTACACCCAGGATGCCATTATGAACAGGATGGTGCAATGTGGAATAGCCAGCCCTCAGGCATCCAAGTTCAGAGGGAGCTCAGGGGTCCCAAAGCATGGCTTGCAAGAGAGGGGCAGAACTTATAGCTAGGAGTAAGTGCAAAGTGAAAGGGAATTAAGGGGGCCATGACAAGTGGTGGTCATACCTAGCCATAAGGTAGGCTGGCACACCCCTGACCACTTGCTAGATGAACAAGTTAGGAGCAGACCTTTTGATGGTCAGACAAAGGTCTGGATAGTGATTAGGACACTATCAGACCTAAGTCAAGGCTCAAGCACATAATGGGGAGAATGGGAAGTGGGAATTGATTGAGTTGAGGAGTTCAATGAACCCAGTTTAGGATTATAGACAGCAATATTAGGGTGCTGCTATGCCCTGAACAATAAACTCACATACAAAGGGGTAAAAGGGGTAAGGGAATTGATTGAGTTGAGGAGTTCAATGAACCCAGTTCAGGATTATAGACAACAATATTGGGGTGCTGTTATGCCCTGAACAATAAACTCACATACAAAGGGGTAAAAGGGGTAAGGGAATTTATAAAACATCATATTCACAACAAACAAACAACTGCACAGATTATTTAAATGCTGGACTGTAAGAGAAGGGGAAACACGTTATAATATGCTAGAAAACATGTGGACAGAATTAAACACATTGTTCTTGGGGCGTATAAACTAATTGAAACATACCGGTATAGAAGTAAAGAATGCAGAAGAAAGCGAGCAAAGTCCACAGCAGTGTGAGTATCAGAAAGAGAGAGTGAAAGGGAATTGTGAACTCAGATGGTATTCTGTGTTCGTGTGTTCAAAGAAAAGGGAGGAGAGTATTTATAGCTTTGAAAACGTGTAGAGAAATAAGGTAACAAGTACAAGTCTATCACAAATATGGCATGGTCACAAATCAGAATCAAATTAGTACAAGACTCTCCTTTAATCAGGGGATTCTTATTCAAACGGATACTAACAGGATTTAAATAAGGAAAGGGAGAATAAGCCTTGTAAATAGAATGGCTGTTGCCATAAGAGAAGCAGTAAGGTAATACAATGGGCAATTAAGTCTAAGTACAAGGTTTGAAATTATTTTTGGAAAGATTCAGGGAGGCCAATCAAGGAAAAGAATCAATTACTCCTTAACAGGCGAGTAAAAATCAGCATTTCACAAAGGAAAAGTTTTGAAAATTGATCACAAGTTTTGAGAATCAATCACAGAAGGAACTCAGTATATATAAATGAATGCACAAGTAATAGACACGTGAAGCCAAGTTATGGCAAAATAACAGCATATAGTAGTAACCAAAAGAAGACATTCGAAGCATGATGGTCAAGTTTCAGTGTTTTAACAATAAAGAAGAAGATCAGAAGCATGCAAAGAACTCAGAACCAAAATAGTCAAGAGAATTGAAGCATACTGCAATTTCAACTGACGAGTTGCACAAACAACTTCAAAGAAATTGAATAATCCCCAAAGAGACTAGGGTTTTCAAAAATCAATCGAATTTAGAGGAGATAAGCAGATAAACAAATAAACAGGTTCAGAACCTCGGATAAGCCCAAAATTAGGGTTTTCAACATGCTAACTCAGATAAAAATAAGGCAAATCAAGCGACCATTAACAAACAGACCAAGAAACTCAAACAAAATCCCCAAGAAAATTAGGGTTTTCAACATGCTAATATAACACAAACAAAACACAGTAAAACATGTCGAGAATCAGAGAAGAGATTTGAAATAACTTGACATGAAACCCTAGTTGAAGAATAAAGAATTTCTGAAAGCAAAAATTAAGAATCTTCAAGAAAAACGCATAGAAGGTTCACACACACATAGATCCAGGACAGATCTAAAATAAATCGAAGGAACCTTAGAGATTAGGGTTTCGTAAGAAACCCAGGTGACGAGATAGGCTTTGGAAACCATTGATCTGAGCAGAGAAGTCGAAGATCGAACTCGAATAGCCACGACTGGCCGGACAAAGGTTGAAGACGACCGGAGAACAGTCATCGAACAAAGGCTTGGTCGGAACCCTTCAAGATCTGGTCATTGGACCTTTAGAAGCGAGCACACAGAAGCCATGAGAGGCTAGTATAGGCCTCCGATGAGCCTGAGAAGCCATAGATTAGGGTTTCGAGGAGAGGCGGCGGCTAGGGTTTGGGGTAAGTTGAGAGAGAGTTGAGAGAGGAGAGGATTCAGAGGCGGCGGTCGAGAAAAAATGAGGTAGGGTTTTAGGGTCTTTTGAATTAAAAAAGGAAAGGGAAGAGGAGAGCCGTTGATCTAAAGGATCAACGGCTGGGATTAAACGGGTTAAATGGGGAACGGGTTTGGGTATGATAGAAAGGGTATGGGTCAGGTAGACGTGTTAATTGGGCTGGGTAATTGGGTTTTTAAATTGGGGCTGAGATGGAGTGCCAAATTGGCTAAAATTGAAATGCAATAAGGCCAAATTGTAAATAGCCAATTATCCCCTTTTAATTTTATAAAAAATGGTAATACTGATTTTAAAAACAAATTAAACGTGCTGGATAAATAAGTATTATATAAATATTAATTAAAAAAATGCCGGGACTAATTATATAAACGTAAAATGTCATAAATCACAAGATGGGCTATAATTGCAATTACATGCAATTTTGCTTTAAAAATACCAAACAAATTTGTAAAAATATAAAAAAAAATTACCTTAATTATATTTGGTGTAAATATGAGAATAAAATAAGTTATTCACAAAAAATGATAATTTTGGGAATAATTATTGGATTTTGTACTGTTAAAATAGACAATAAATTGATTTAAAATAAGGAAAAATACCAAAACTCTTGGTAATGCTTATATATGCATGTATATGCTATTTTGAGGATATTTTGAGTACATAAAAATACTTAGGGAAAAATTGGGTTTCAACAGCTGCCCCTCTTTACCCGGGAAGGATGAAAGAGTTGTCGGGTAAAGATATGATGGCCAATTTTGACCGGAAGTGGCGATTTTCAAAGAATTTGACCGAGCTCTGGTTTCTGAGCTGCCTACATATCCCTGGTTTTACAGGAATCAGGCCGTATGTAGTTCAGGAACCATTGACGGAACATGCCGATGGAGATTCGAAAGGACGGACGCGATGCTTTTGGAGAGGCAAGAGGTATTTGGGAAGCTGATTAGCTGCGAGAACCGGAGCGGGACCGCTCCTGCTGAGACGGCCATTGTTAGCCGGTGTACCTGCAAGTGAGCAATATAGGCGTATATTGTGCATAAACTAAAACATGATGCAAGTTCCAGTCGGATCATGAATGCTGTCCTCGGACGGTTAGGATGACATCCTCGGACCATGATGTCCTGGGCCATGAAGCGCAAAATTAAAGGATTCGCAGGCTATGAAATGACGTTCTCGGGCCATGATGATGGTGCCTCCGAACCATGATGCCTTTGAATAATGATGTGCAAGATATAAAGTGGGGTCCTCGGGCCAGGGCATGGTGTTCTCGGGCTATGAATATGATGCGTCCGAACGATGACACCTTTGGACAATTTGGCGATATTCCACCCCATGAAATGCAAGGTTTGGCGGTATTTCAGCCGATGCAAAAATGTAAATGGCGATGTTTGAGCCGACAGAAAATTTAAACAAAACAGGCGATATTTCAGCCGATGTGAAAATAAAACTGGCGATGTTTCAGCCGACAAAAGATTGAAATAAAGTTTGGCGATATTTCAGCCGATATGAAATAAAATGGCGATATTTCAGCCGATGTAAAAAGTAAAAAGGCGATATTTCAGCCGAACGAAATTTAAGTAAAGTTTGGCGATATTTCAGCCGATTGCAAGGCGTGAGGTGGCGATATTTCAGCCATGCAAGAAAGATAAAGTGGCGGTATTTCAGCCATGCAGGTGGAGGTAGAGCTTAACCTCGAAAGGCAGAAAGGTAGCCTTACGCAATGCAGGGAATGCAGGATGGAGACAACACTTAGTCTCGGAAGGCAGAAAGGTAGCCTTATGCAATGCAGGAAATGCAGATGGAGACAACGGTTAGTCTCGGAAGGTAGAAGGGTAGCCTTATGCAATGCAGGAAATGCAGATGGAGACAACGCTTAGTCTCGGAAGGCAGAAAGGTAGCCTTATGCAATGCAGGAAATGCAGATGGAGACAACGCTTAGTCTCGGAAGGCAGAAAGGTAGCCTTATGCAATGCAGGAAATGCAGATGGAGACAACGCTTAGTCTCGGAAGGCAGAAAGGTAGCCTTATGCAATGCAGGAATGCAGATGGAGACAACGCTTAGTCTCGGAAGGCAGAAAGGTAGCCTTATGCAATGAGATAAAAGCGGGTAGTAATAAAAGATTCTTAGCAAAATGCGGGTAGGTGTGATGGCTCAATGCGATTGCGTAATATGTTTGTGACTCGGGCGCCTGCATCCAAAGAAAATTGTGAGTTTTGTCAAGGGGGAAAGGTTAGTTTATTTTCCCTTGGCTTTCGGCATTGCGCATCGTTGGGGTAGCGTCGCTAAACAGTAGCAATTCAAACAATAATTATGCATGATTTAGTAAATATAACATAAGTAAAAAACGATTTTGTTTAGATGAACCAACGACTGCAACGTGGTTCAAAACATTGCAACCTTTCTTGCTCCGGAATTTTGAGGGTCCTCCTCAAAATTCTGCCCCAGTTTACTAGGTTGGCACTTCTGACGGCTGCGCTGAATGACTGAAGAATCATCTTCGAAATTTTGAGGGTCCTCCTCAAAATTCTGCCCCAGTTTACTAGGTTGGCACTTCTGACGGCTGCGCTGAATGACTGAAGAATCATCTTCGGAATTTTGAGGGTCCTCCTCAAAATTCTGCCCCAGTTTACTGAGGTGGCATCCTTGGCGATGAGTGGCTAAAGACTAACTTCGGAATTTTGAGGGCCCTCCTCAAAATTCTGCCCCAGTTCCAATAGTAGGGGAAAATGAAATTTTATTAAATTGTGATCGAACCCATAGAGCTGCCTACGTATCCCCTCTTAAACGGGAATCAGGTCAGGCGTAGTTCAAATTACATCATAGAGAAATCATAGGTGATTACACATAATATCGTTTCACTGCATCTGAGTTGATTGGCTTTGGCCAGACTTCTCCATCCATTTCTGCAAGAATAAGGGCTCCACCAGTTAGAACCCGGTGAACCATGTACGGACCCTGCCAGTTGGGAGAGAATTTCCCCTTGGCTTCATCTTGATGTGGGAATATCTTCTTCAACACCAGCTGCCCCGGTGTAAACTTCCTTGGCTTAACTCTTTTGTTGAAGGCTCTGGACATTCTCTTCCGGTACAACTGACCGTGGCAAACTGCATTCATTCTTTTCCCATCTATAAGGGCTAGCTGCTCGTAGCGACCTTTTACCCATTCTGTGTCGTCCAACTCTGCTTCTTGTATGATCCTCAGGGAGGGAATTTCTACCTCGGCGGGGATGACCGCCTCTGTACCATAAACCAGCATGTAGGGAGTCGCTCCGGTCGATGTGCGGACTGTGGTGCGGTATCCTAGTAAGGCAAATGATAACTTCTCATGCCACTGTTTGTGACTTTCGACCATCTTCCTTAGTATCTTTTTGATGTTTTTATTGGCTGCTTCTACGGCTCCATTCATCTGAGGTCTGTAAGCTGTAGAATTCTTGTGTTTACTCTTGAATGCCTCACACATTGCTTTCATTAAGTCGTTGTTGAGATTGGAACCATTATCAGTGATGATTGATTCTGGAATCCCGAATCGGCAAACAATACGATCACGGACGAAATCTACCACAACTTTCTTAGTCACTTCCTTGTATGATGCTGCTTCAACCCATTTAGTAAAGTAATCAATCGCCACCAGGATAAATCTGTGCCCGTTTGATGCGGCAGGCTCGATAAGTCCGATAACATCCATTCCCCAGGCGGCAAATGGCCAAGGTGAGCTAGTCGTAGTAAGCACGTTTGGAGGCACCTTTATCATGTCTGCATGTATCTGACAGCGATGGCATTTGCGAACATATTGGATACAGTCTGTTTCCATAGTCATCCAAAAATACCCTGCTCGGAGTATCTTCTTTGCTAAGACAAAACCATTCATGTGTGGTCCGCATGTCCCTGCGTGCACTTCATCTAATAGTCTGGATGCTTCCTTTGCTTCGACACACCTTAGCAAACCTAAATCGGGAGTCCTCCTGTACAAGATTCCTCCGCTGTGAAAGAAGTTGTTGGATAATCTCCGAAGTGTGCGCTTCTGAGTGGCGTTGGCGAGTTATGGATACTCCCCTGTTGTTAGGTACCTTTTGATGTCGTGGAACCATGGCTTTCCGTCCGCTTCTTCCTCAATATTGGCACAATAAGCTGGCTGATCATAAATCCTTACTGGGATGGGATTAATGAAATTTGTGTCTGGATGTTAGATCATGGATGATAGGGTAGCTAGTGCGTCAGCGAACTCATTCTGAACCCTGGGGACATGCTGAAATTCGGTCTTTGTGAATCTTTTCCTTAACTCCTGTATGTGGTGCAAATAGGGAAGTATCTTAGAGTTTTTGGTGGCGGACTTGATGTATGCAGGTCTGAGTCCCCGATCATAGAGCTCTTGAATGTTCATGTCAATAGCCATCTTGAGCAGGATGCAAGCTTCGTATTCGGCCATATTATTTGTGCAAGGGAACCTGAGTTTGGCGGATACCGGGTAATGCTGGCCGGTTTCTGATACTAGGACTGCCCCTATGCCAACTCCTTTAAAATTGGCGGCCCCGTCGAAAAACAACCTCCAACCCTCGTAGGATTCTGCAATATCTTCTCCTACAAAGGACACTTCTTCATCAGGAAAATACGTTTTCAGGGGTTCGTATTCTCTGCCGATAGGGTTCTCGGCGAGGTGATCTGCTATGGCCTGGCCCTTAACTGCTTTCTGAGTCATGTAAACAATGTCGAACTCACTCAACAAGATTTGCCACTTGGCGAGCTTGCCAGCGGGCATGGGTTTCTGAAAGGTATACTTCAACGGGTCCATCCTGGATATGAGATAGGTAGTGTAAACATAGAAATAATGCCTCAATTTCTGAGCTACCCAAGTCAGAGCACAACAAGTGCGTTCTAAGAAGGAATACCGGGCCTCGTATGGGGTAAACTTCTTACTGAGATAGTAGATGGCCTGCTCCTTCCCTCCCGTTTCATCATGTTGCCCTAGAACACAACCGAACGCTTCATCCAAAACTGCAAGATAAAGCAATAAGGGCCTTCCTGGCTCGGGCGGAACCAAGACTGGTGGCGTTGACAGGTATTCCTTGATTCTGTCGAAGGCTTTCTGACAATCGTCGGTCCATCTAGTAGCAACATCTTTCTTTAGCAATTTAAAAATGGGTTCACAAATGACTGTGGACTGGGCTATGAACCGGCTGATATAGTTGAGTCTTCCCAAGAAACTCATCACGTCCTTCTTGTTCTTTGGCGGTGGCAATTCTTGGATGGCTTTGATCTTTGATGGGTCCAATTCTATTCCTCGACGGCTTACGATGAAACCCAGCAGTTTTTCGGCAGGAACCCCGAATGCACATTTGGCAGGATTCAATTTCAAATTGTACCTTCTCAGTCTGTTGAAGAATTTTCTCAGATCTTCCATATGATCAACGGCTTTCTTGGATTTGATGATGACGTCGTCCACATATACTTCGATCTCCTTGTGTATCATGTCGTGAAAGATAGTAGTCATGGCTCTCATGTAGGTGGCGCCAGCATTCTTCAACCTAAATGGAATCATTTTGTAGCAATACATTCCCCACGGTGTGATGAAAGCCGTTTTCTCTGCATCCTCCTCATTCATCCATATCTGATGATACCCGACGAAACAATCAACAAAAGACTACAACTCATGCTTGGCACAATTGTCGATGAGAATGTGTATGTTTGGCAATGGGAAGTCGTCTTTGGGACTGGTCCGGTTGAGATCCCGGTAGTCGACACAGATTCTGACCTTCCCGTCCTTCTTTGGTAGTGGCACGATGTTGGCTAACCATGTCGGATATTCCACTACCCTGAGAACCTTGGCTTTGACTTGCTTAGTGACCTCTTCTTTGATTTTCAAACTCATGTCGGGTTTGAATTTCCTGAGCTTCTGCTTTACTGGCGGACAAGTCGGGTCTGTTGGCAGTTTATGAGCTACAATGGATGTGCTGAGGCCAGTCATATCATCATACGACCAGGCAAACATGCCCTCATACCCTTTCAAAAATTCCGTATATTCTTCCTTTTCTGATGGTGACAAGTGAACACTGATGCGAGTTTCTTTGACGTTCTCTGTATCTCCCAAATTAATGACCTCAGTTTCTTCCAGGTTGGACTTAGGTCTATTCTCAAAATTCTCAACCTCTCTAACGACCTCTTCAGGTATTTCATCTTCTTCTGAATCTATGTCCTTTGTTGCGTTGTTTCATTGCAAGTCACAGTCGTTGGTTCATCGTCAAGATAAGTAATAGTAATGCTGTATAAAATAGAGTAAATGATGGAGATAATAAGCGAGATATATATGATAAAATGAAATGCTTTGATTGAATCCATAATTGTTTGAAACATCGGAGCTCTTTTTCGAAATAAAAGACAATGCGGAAAGAAAATCAACTAGTAGAGTGAGCTAAAAATGAAATGCATGCCTTATGCAATGAGATAAAAGCGGGTAGTAATAAAAGATTCTTAGCTGATAGATGGTAGCCGATTGTGATATTGCGGCTGCTGGGAAATATTGCGTGCGGACAGCAAAATGCGGGTAGGTGTGATGGCTCAATGCGATTGCGTAATATGTTTGTGACTCGGGCGCCTGCATCCAAAGAAAATTGTGAGTTTTGTCAAGGGGGAAAGGTTAGTTCGTTTTCCCTTGGCTTCCGGCATTGCGCATCGTTGGGGTAGCGTCGCTAAACAGTAGCAATTCGAACAATAATTATGCATGATTTAGTAAATATAACATAAGTAGAAAACGGTTTTGTTTAGATGAACCAACGACTGCAACGTGGTTCAAAACATTGCAACCTTTCTTGCTCCGGAATTTTGAGGGTCCTCCTCAAAATTCTGCCCCAGTTTACTAGGTTGGCACTTCTGACGGCTGTGCTGAATGACTGAAGAATCAACTTCGGAATTTTGAGGGTCCTCCTCAAAATTCTGCCCCAGTTTACTGAGGTGG
>NW_017670328.1:743288-763623 GCF_001879085.1 Nicotiana attenuata
GGAGAGGATTCAGGGGCGGCGGTCGAGAAAAATGAGGTAGGGTTTTAGGGTCTTTTGAATTAAAAAAGGAAAGGGAAGAGGTGAGCCGTTGATCTGAAGGATCAACGGCTGGGATTAAACGGGTTAAATGGGGAACGGGTTTGGGTATGATAGAAAGGGTATGGGTCGGGTAGACGTGTTAATTGGGCTGGGTAATTGGGTTTTTAAATTGGGGCTGAGATGGAGTGCCAAATTGGCTAAAATTGAAATGCAACAAGGCCAAATTGTAAATAGCCAATTTTCCCCTTTTAATTTTATAAAAATGGTAATACTGATTTTAAAAACAAATTAAACGTACTGGATAAATAAGTATTATATAAATATTAATTAAAAAAATGCTGGGACTAATTATATAAACGTAAAATGTCATAAATCACAAGATGGGCTATAATTGCAATTACATGCAATTTAGCTTTAAAATATCAAACAAATTTGTAAAAAATATGCGAAAATTACTTTAATTATATTTAGGTGTAAATGTGAAAATAAAATGAATTATTCACCAAAATGATAATTTTTGAAATAATTATTGGATTTTGTTGTGTAAAAATAGGCGATAAATTGGTTTTAAAATCATCAAAAAAAATGTCAAAACTCTTGGATGTGCTTATATATGCACCAATATGCTATTTTAAAAATATTTAGGTATAAGAAATACTTAGGGAAAAATTGGGTATCAACAGCTGCCCCTCTTTACCCGGGAAGGATGAAAGAGTTAACGGGTAAAGATATGATGGCCAATTTTGACCGGAAGCGGCGATTTGAAAAGAATTTGACCGAGCTTTGGTTTCTGAGCTGCCTACATATCCCTGGTTTTACAGGAATCAGGCCGTATGTAGTTCAGGAACCATTGACGGAACATGCCGATGGCGGTCCAGAAGAGATGGGCACGATGTTTATGGGGCGAGAGGTATCTGAAACTTGATCGGCGGCGGGGCCTGGAGCGGGATCGCTCCTACTGAGACGGCCATTGCTAGCCAGTATACCTGCAAGTGAGCAATATAGGCGTATATTGTGCATAAATTTACACGTGATGCAAGTTCCGGTTGGACCATGAATGCTATCCTTGGACGGTTAGGATGACGTCCTCGGACTATGATGTCCTGGGCCATGAAGCGCAAAATTAAAGGATTCGCAGGCTATGAAATGATGTTCTCGGGCTATGATAATGGTGCCTCCGAACCATGATGCCTTTGAATAATGATGTGCAAGATATAAAAGTGGGGTCCTCGGGCCATGGCATGGTGTTCTCGGGCTATGAAGATGATGCCTCCGAACGATGACACCTTTGGACAATTTGGCGATATTTCAGCCCATGAAATGCAAGGTTTGGCGGTATTTCAGCCGATGCAAAAACGTAAATGGCGATATTTCAGCCGACAGATGATTTAAACAAAACAGGCGATGTTTCAACCGATGTGAAAATAAAACTGGCGGTGTTTCAGCCGACAGAAGATTGAAATAAAGTTTGGCGATATTTCAGCCGGTATGAAATAAAATGGCGATATTTCAGCCGATGTAGAAAGTAAGATGGCGATATTTCAGCCGACAGAAATTTAAGTAAAGTTTGGCGATATTTCAGCCGATTGCAAGACGTGAGGTGGCGATATTTCAGCCATGCGAGAAAGATAAAGTGGCGGTATTTCAACCATGCAGGTGGAGGTAGAGCTTAACCTCGGAAGGCAGAAAGGTAGCCATATGCAATGCAAGGAATGCAGGATGGAGACAATGCTTAGTCTCGGAAGGCAGAAGGGTAGCCTTATGCAATGCAGGGAATGCAGATGGAGACAACGCTTAGTCTTGGAAGGCAGAAAGGTAGCCTTATGCAATGCAGGAAATGCAGATGGAGACAACGCTTAGTCTCGGAAGGCAGAAAGGTAGCCTTATGCAATGCAGGAAATGCAGATGGAGACAACGCTTAGTCTCGGAAGGCAGAAAGGTAGCCTTATGCAATGCAGGAATGCAGATGGAGACAACACTTAGTCTCGGAAGGTAGAAAGGTAGCCTTATGCAATGCAGGAAATGCAAATGGAGACAACGCTTCTCGGAAGGCAGAAAGGTAGCCTTATGCAATAAGATAAATGCGAGTAGTAATAAAAGATTCTTAGCTGACAGATGGTAGCCGATTGTGATATTGCGGCTGCTGGGAAATATTGCGTGCGGACAGCAAAAATGCGGGTAGGTGTGATGGCTCAATGCGATTGCGTAATATGTTTGTGACTCGGGCACCTGCATCCAAAGAAAATTATGAGTTTTGTCAAGGGGGAAAGGTTAGTTCGTTTTCCCTTGGCTTCCGGCATTGCGCATCGTTGGGGTAGCGTCGCTAAACAATAGCAATTCGAACAATAATTATGCATGATTTAGTAAATATAACATAAGTAGAAAACGGTTTTGTTTAGATGAACCAACGACTGCAACGTGGTTCAAAACATTGCAACCTTTCTTGCTCCGGAATTTTGAGGGTCCTCCTCAAAATTCTGCCCCAGTTTACCAGGTTGGCACTTCTGACGGCTGCGCTGAATGACTGAAGAATCAACTTCGGAATTTTGAGGGTCCTCCTCAAAATTCTGCCCCAGTTTACTGAGGTGGCATCCCTGGCGATGAGTGGCTGAAGACTAACTTCGGAATTTTGAGGGCCCTCCTCAAAATTCTGCCCCAGTTCCAATAGTAGGGGAAAATGAAATTTTTATTAAATTGTGACCGAACCCATAGGGCTGCCTACGTATCCCCTCTTAAACGGGAATCAGGTCAGGCGTAGTTCAAATTACATCATAGAGAAATCATAGGTGATTACACATAATATCGTTTCACTGCATCTGAGTTGAGTGGCTTTGGCCAGACTTCTCCATCCATTTCTGCAAGAATGAGGGCTCCTCCAGTTAGAACCCGGTGAACCATGTACGGACCCTGCCAGTTGGGAGAATTTCCCCTTGGCTTCATCTTGATGTGGGAATATCTTCTTCAACACCAGCTGCCCCGGTGTAAACTTCCTTGGCTTAACTCTTTTGTTGAAAGCTCTGGACATTCTGTTCTGGTACAACTGACCGTGGCAAACAACATTCATTCTTTTCCCATCTATAAGGGCTAGCTGCTCGTAGCGACCTTTTACCCATTCTGCATCGTCCAACTCTGCTTCTTGTATGATCCTCAGGGAGGGAATTTCTACCTCGGCGAGGATGACCGCCTGTGTACCATAAACCAGCATGTAGGGAGTTGCTCCGGTCGATGTGCAGACTGTGGTGCGGTGTCCTAGTAAGGCAAATGATAACTTCTCATGCCACTGTTTGTGACTTTCGACCATCTTCCTTAGTATCTTTTTGATGTTTTTATTGGCTGCTTCTACGGCTCCATTCATCTGAGGTCTGTAAGTTGTAGAATTCTTGTGTTTAATCTTGAATGCCTCACACATTGCTTTCATTAAGTCACTGTTGAGATTGGAACCATTATCAGTGATGATTGATTCTGGAATCCCGAATCGGCAAACAATACGATCACGGACGAAATCTGCCACAACTTTCTTAGTCACTGCCTTGTATGATGCTGCTTCAACCCATTTAGTAAAGTAATCAATCGCCACCAGGATAAATCTGTGCCCGTTTGATGCGGCAAGCTCGATAGGTCCAATAACATCCATTCCCCAGGCGGCAAATGGCCACAGTGAGCTAGTTGCATTAAGCTCGTTTGGAGGCACCTTTATCACGTCTGCATGTATCTGACAGTGATGGCATTTGCGAACATATTGGATACAATCTGTTTCCATAGTCATCCAAAAATACCCTGCTCGGAGTATCTTCTTTGCTAAGACAAAACTATTCATGTGTGGTCCGCATGTCCCTGCGTGCACTTCATCTAATAGTCTGGATGCTTCCTTTGCTTCGACACACCTTAGCAAACCTAAATCTGGAGTTCTCCTGTACAGGATTCCTCCGCTATGAAAGAAGTTGTTGGATAATCTCCGAAGTGTGCGCTTCTGAGTGGCGTTGGCGAGTTCTGGATACTCCCATGTTGTTAAGTACCTTTTGATGTCGTGGAACCATGGCTTTCCGTCCGCTTCTTCCTCAACGTGGGCACAATAAGCTGGCTGATCATAAATCCTTACTAGGATGGGATCAATGAAATTTGTGTCTGGATGTTGGATCATGGATGATAGGGTAGCTAGTGCGTTAGCGAACTCATTCTGAACCCTGGGGACATGCTGAAATTCGGTCTTTGTGAATCTTTTCCTTAACTCCTGTATGTGGTGCAAATAGGGAAGTATTTTAGAGTTTTTGGTGGCCCATTCTTCTCGGACTTGATGTATGAGCAAGTCTGAGTCCCCGATCACTAGTAGCTCTTGAATGTTCATGTCAATGGCCATCTTGAGTCCCAGGATGCAAGCTTCATATTCGGCCATATTATTTGTGCAAGGGAACCTGAGTTTGGCGGATACTGGGTAATGCTGGCCGGTTTCTGATACTAGGACTGCCCCTATGCCAACTCCTTTAAAATTGGCGGCCCCGTCGAAAAACAACCTCCAACCCTCGTAGGATTCTGCAATATCTTCTCCTACAAAGGACACTTCTTCATCAGGAAAATACGTTTTCAGGGGTTCGTATTCTCCGCCGATAGGGTTCTCGGCGAGGTGATCTGCTATGGCCTGGCCCTTAACTGCTTTCTGAGTCACGTAAACAATGTCGAACTCACTCAACAAGATTTGCCACTTGGCGAGCTTGCCAGTGGGCATGGGTTTCTGAAAGATATACTTCAACGGGTCCATCCTGGATATGAGATAGGTAGTGTAGGCACAGAAATAATGCCTCAATTTCTGAGCTACCCAAGTTAGAGCACAACAAGTGCGTTCTAATAAGGAATACCGGGCCTCGTACGGGGTAAACTTCTTACTGAGATAGTAGATGGCCTGCTCCTTTCTTCCCGTTTCATCATGTTGCCCTAGAACACAACCGAACGCTTCATCCAAAACTGCAAGATAAAGCAATAGGGGCCTTCCTTGCTCGGGCGGAACCAAGACTGGTGGCGTTGACAGGTATTCCTTGATTCTGTCGAAGGCTTTCTGAACAATCGTCGGTCCATCTAGTAGCAGCGTCTTTCTTTAGCAATTTAAAAATGGGTTCACAAATGACTGTGGACTGGGCTATGAACCGGCTGATATAGTTGAGTCTTCCAAGAAACTCATCACGTCCTTCTTGTTCTTTGGCGGTGGCAATTCTTGGATGGCTTTGATCTTTGATGGGTCCAATTCTATTCCTCGACGGCTTACGATGAAACCCAGCAGTTTTCCGGCAGGAACCCCGAAGGCACATTTGGCAGGATTCAATTTTAGATTGTACCTTCTCAGTCTGTTGAAGAATTTTCTCAGATCTTCCATATGATCAGCGGCTTTCTTGGATTTGACAATGACGTCGTCCATATATACTTTGATCTCCTTGTGTATCATGTCGTGAAAGATAGTAGTCATGGCTCTCATGTAGGTGGCGCCAGTATTCTTCAACCCAAATGGCATCATTTTGTAGCAATACATTCCCCACGGCGTGATGAAAGCCGTTTTCTCTGCATCCTCCTCATCCATCCATATCTGATGATACCCGACGAAACAATCAACAAAAGACTACAACTCATGCTTGGCACAGTTGTCGATGAGAATGTGTATGTTTGGCAATGGGAAGTCGTCTTTGGGACTGGCCCAGTTGAGATCCCGGTAGTCGACGCAGATTCTGACCTTCCCGTCCTTCTTTGGTACTGGCACGATGTTGGCTAACCATGTCGGATATTCCACTACCCTGAGAACCTTGGCTTTGACTTGCTTAGTGACCTCTTCCTTGATCTTCGAACTCATGTCTGGCTTTGAACTTCCTGAGCTTCTGCTTTACCGGCGGACATGTCGGATCTGTTGGCAGTTTGTGAGCTATAATGGACGTACTGAGATTAGTCATATCATCATACGACCAGGCAAATATGTCCTCATATTCTTTTAAGAATTCCGTGTACTCTTCCTTTTCTGACGGTGACAGGTGAACACTGATGCGCGTTTCCTTGATATTCTCTGTATCCCCCAAGTTGATAACCTCAGTTTCGTCGAAGATAGACTTAGGCCTATTCTCAAAGTCCTCAACCTCTTTAACGACCTCTTCTGGTATATCATCATCTTCTGAGTCTATATCCGTTTGTTGCGTTATTTTGTCGCATGTCACATTCGTCGGTTCATCAAGATAAGTAATAGTAATGCTGTGTAAATAAAGTAAATGATAGAGAAAAATAATAAGAGCAAAATTTATAAGAAACTGAAATACTTTGATAAATTCCATAATTGTTTTGAACATTGGAGCTCTTATTTTCGAAATGAAAAATGCGGAAAGAAGATCAACTAGCAGAAAATAAAGATGATGCATGGTGCTTTGTTCAGCCTTGCTACCCCGAAGCTTCCCGGGCTCTGGTGGTTCTGATAGTCCAGTTATTGAGATGTGCCCTTCTGCTTAAGATGATCATGCCAGAGTGCATGAACTAACCTTTGGGGAAGGGGAATAAAACAAAAAGTAAAAACAAAAAGGTAACAAGTTAGTAAAGATTATGAGGAGAAAACGTTGCGATATTTAAACACATAGTGCAAGAATATAAATCGTGTCCTAATTTGGGTGCCTCGTTGTGCCAGAGGTAGGCCTAGCGACAAGTTGATTTGGAGAACTTATAATGCTAAATGCCTCATTTTATTAATAAAAATAAGACGAATCCCAAAATGACGCTAAAATTGCGGAAAATAAAATGTTACTAATGGTCGTGGGCCTTATTACATTAAAGCAAAAGAAAGACTCCTAACTACTTGGTCCCAGAAGGACCTTCCCCAGACTCGGCGTCTTTAGCTCCATCGAACAGCTTCACCAGCTCACGCAGTCCCAGCAGCAAGTAAGCTCTAGCCAAGTGTCCCCCTTCGCTTCCCTCGGCATCATGGCAGTGAAGGTCTTCCCACCAGCTTAGCAACCTTGGGTGAATGTTGGTTACCATGCCGAATCTGGGGACTTCGTGCCTCATTTTCTGCAAAACAAAGTGTTAGTCCCTCACCCCCGCCGGACTCGACTATTTAAATCAATAATTGGCATAAACAGCATTTAGTTCTCCAAATAAATACACAGAGTATGGTGTTGTCCGTTTGGGTCCCAGGGGAACTCAGTGGACTTTGGATAAGGCTATCTTAAAGAGTCATTATGTGGACAACATAACTGACTCGACTAGGTTTGACAGTGATGCATGTATAGTTAAATAGAATAAGGTTTCTATGGGGTGCTAGACCGGTACCCTTGAGCGGACAACTCAAGAGGGAAAGGCACGGAACCGTCGACTGCACCGCTGATCGACTAGTTTTACCGCAAATATGCCTTTGCCAAATTTAGGGCGTAATAATATTGGAAGAGCGCAACAACTCATCGAGCGTTGCTATGGTATTTGTTTGGCACGAGTGGAATATGATGTTGAAGATGCAATTACAAGAATGAAACATATTGACATGTATTTTCACGTTCATACAATAAAGTTTACAATGATTGCTCAAAAAAATTACAACAGTGTTGACGGAAAGCAGTAATTAAAGAAAAAGAAACAAAAGAAACAAGTCAGTTTCAAATAAAGGTATTAAACAAAAGCAATAAAGAAAGCAATAAAGCCACATATAGCATGTAATGGTAAAAGCCTAAAGAATCCCCAGCAGAGTCGCCATGCTGTCGACGCCCCCCATTTTCTTCCAAAACGGAGTTCGGAATCGGGTATACGACATTCGGGAGGACAACTCTATTCCCTTGCGAGAAGTGGGTTTTTTAGTTTGAAGAGTCGCCACCTAATGATTATAGTGCATTAGGACATTTTAAGGAAGAATTTGAGATGAAGAACCAGAGTTTGGGTAAGGGCTAGAAATTATCTCGAGGGGAAGGTGTTAGGCACCCCTCAAGATCCACTAGTGTGGTTCCCGGCCATGCTACAATTGTGACTTTGAATGCAAACAAACAAGTAAACAAGCAAGCATTGCAAATACGAGAAAACTATTACAAATAAGGAGCACAAAAGGTTAAAAAAAGTGCTGAATTTCAGGGAAGGAGCAGTTTAGTTAAAAGTGCAAGTAGGAAGAAGTCAAGTACTTAGTGCGAACAATCTGAAAATTATGTGAAAAACAGAAGTCGAAAGTGCAACAGCTTTTAAAGATTCAGAAAATTGTTAAACTAATAAAGAGGGAGGGGGGGTCCTAGGTTTATATATTACATGGATCATTCGCACAACACTGGTACTCAATTGTACGCATAGTGTTATCGTGTAATCATTATCTCCATGTCTACCCTTTCCCACCCCGTTAAGGTATTGGAGCGCGGAATGGTATCGTTGGCGTATTGCATGATATTACCCGTCCCAAGCTATCAGTCCCGGGGCATTAGGACTTCTAATCCTAAAAGGGGAAGAAAGGGATGGGGGCCTTTATGGAGTTTAAAGGACAAAAATTCTAATCGACATTCAAAAACAAGTAACAAGTAGGGGGAATGAACAGACAAATAGGTAAGGCTCACATAAACCCCGTAAATCAGATAACATATAGTTTAGCATGCCTTTACACATACTGGTTTAGTCTTTAAAATTAAAAATTAAGCAGCGAGCGGACTGGTTCGATACATACGTTTAGACAGGAAGCCCACATTAGGCAACTTGGATCCAATTGTCAGAACTTAAGGTATTTTAAGCGAGTGATTTAGAAAGTAATGGTTCTAGAAAAGTAGTCTAATGCCGGAAAGTACAGACTGCAGTCAGTTTAGAAATAAGTTTTAAGAGAATCATGAGTATAAACCATAAAAGGAGTTCCAGAGTCAGAAATACTTAAGGAAAGAGTAAACTGCAGAACTATTTTAAAGACAATTTCAGGAAGACCAAAACTTAGTTGGAAAATGTTTAGGCAGAATTTTAGAAAGAAACCATTTCAGAAGAGGTGTTGATTTGAAGAACTCAAATGTATACTGATTCAAAAGAGTTTTGTCAAAAGATTGAGGCTGAAAACATTAAGACATTAGAGACCAGTTAACAGATTGTTATTGCTTAAGAAGAATCGGACGAACTTGATGCGGAATCATATTATGTCTATATCTGATTTTAAAAAGTCTGTTAAGAACTGGTAAGAAGAGGTAATTATTTAATTACCCTACAGTTTGCCTAATGCATATGCATTCCCTATAGGCATGATTTCTATATGCACTGATTACATGAAAGTTAAGGTCCTATAGGCAGGATTTCTAGATGACTTATATCATAATTAAACGTTAAACCCTATAGGCATGGTATCTAGGTGACTTGAATCAGAAACATCGAACCATCTTATGTGCAGTATTTCTAGTGAAAAAATTAAAGTCCTAAAGTCATGATATCTACCCTTTATTGATGCAAGAAAGTAAAACCCCTCCCACACCCTTTTACTAGATTCCCCGAGTTCTATACAAGTTATTACAACCCAATGAATCAACTGAAATAATAAAAATACATCAAAAACTAACAGCTAGATCCAAGCAGCCTAATTCAATCTTAATGTCCAATAATATGTATTTAACCAACTCCGGGGTCCAGATCTCCAAAGCCTTCTCATTATCCAGGGTGTTTCAAAGTTTCAAGGAACCTCAGGGATTCCAGGCATTGCTTACACCCAGGATGCTACTATGAACAGGATGGTGCAGTGTGGAATAGCCAGCCCTCAGGCATCCAAGTTCAGAGGGAGCTCAGGGGTCCCAAAGCATGGCTTGCAAGAGAGGGGCAGAACTTATAGCTAGGAGTAAGTGCAAAGTGAAAGGGAATTAGGGGGCCATGACAGGTGGTGGTCATACCTAGCCATAAGGTAGGCTGGCACACCCCTGACCACTTGCTAGATGAACAAGTTAGGAGCAGACCTTTTGATGGTCAGACAAAGGTCTGGATAGTGATTAGGACACATAATGGGGAGAATGGAAAGTGGGAATTGATTGAGTTAAGGAGTTCAATGAACCCAGTTCAGGATCATAGACAACAATACTGGGGTGCTGCTATGCCCTGAACAATAATTTCACATACAAAGGGGTAAAAGGGGTAAGGGAATTCATAAAGCATCATATTCACAACAAACAAACAACTGCACAGATTATTTAAATGCTGGACTGTAAGAGAAGGGGAAACACGTTATAATATGCTAGAAAACATGTGGACAGAATTAAACACATTGTTCTTGGGGCGTATAAACTAACTTAAACATACCGGTATAGAAGTAAAGAATGCAGAAGAAAGCGAGCAAAGTCCACAGCAGTGTGAGTATCAGAAAGAGAGAATTTAAGTGAAAGGGAATTGTGAACTTTTGTGTGTTGCCTATAGAGCTGGTCTACGCCGTTGAGAAGCTCGAAATGAAGGTATAATGTCCATCAAAGATGAGGTCTAACCCGAGCACTAGGAAGTCTAACACCCTCTGCGAGTTCCACCAAGAACGTGGACACAAAACAGAAGATTGCATTGCTCTGAGACTAGAAGTACCAAACTTGCTGAAGTAAGGACATCTCAAGATTGCTCAGCGACAAAGGCAGGAACACTTTAGTAAGGGGTCAAGAACACCCAGGCCCACCAAAGCCACCTTCACCAGCTCATACCATCAACATGATTATTGGTGGCAGCGATAGTGCCTCTATCAACGATATCAAATTCACCGCTATCCACAAACTCAAAAAATTGATCACCCATGAATGGCATGACGGACTCGAAGAAAGTGTCATCTCCAATGAGTCAGATGCCGATGGTTTGACTTTCCCTCAGAATGATGCACTTTTCATTACTTTATGAATTTTAGATACTGATGTTAGGATAATTATGGTAGATGAAGGAAGCGGGGCATGCATCATCCAACCCCGAGTCCTCGTACAGACGAGACTTAAGGATAAAATAGTATCATGCTGCATTACACTAACCGACTTTAATAATGTAGTTGAACGGACTTCGGGACATATCACACTCACGGTCCTCGCCGGAGGGGTGACTCTAGAAAAAACATTCCATATCATGGACCAAGACACTACATACAACGCCATCGTGGGACGACCATGGATACACCCTATGAGAGCTGTCCCTTCCAGCTTGTACCAAGTGATCAAATTCCCAACACCATGAGAAATATTCAGCATACGAGGGGAACAACGTATATCCAGGGCATGCTATCGAATCGTCATGGACGGCACGACAACTCAAGAAAAGGAAAAAGAAGCATAGCAATCAGCAGGGTTGAGATCGCCACAGGTCGAGGACAAAGAAGTCATTATGGACCCAGAGATGGTCGAAGCCGCAGGATCCACCATAGAAGACCTCGATCTCGTCCATCTAGATCATAGTAACCCCAGCAAACGTCCTATATCGGCTGCAAACTCCGAGATCTAGGTAAATTTAGTCAATTCTTAATAACTAACGCGGATTTATTTGCCTTTAGCCATGCAGATATGCCATACAACCCCAAGGAAATTGCCATCCACAGGCTGAATGTCGACCCGTTCTACCCCCAGTTAGGCAGGCCCGATGAAGAAGTAGAAACGTTATTGTCTAACGACTCTATTAGGGAGTCGAAGTACCCTAAATGGATTGCCAATGTGGTAATTTTCAAAAAGAAAAACGGAAATGGAAGATGTGTATGGACTTCACCGACCTGAACAAAGCATTCCCAAAGGATTCATTCCCGTTACCACACATCGACCAACTCATCAACGCAACAGTAGGGCATGAGCTACTATGTTTTTGGGACGACTATTCAAGCTATAAACAAATACGCATGGAGAAATATGCCTAAGAGAAAACCACGTTCATCACTCACAAGGAAACGTATTGCTACAGGGTCATGCCATTTGGGTTGAAGAACGCAGGGGCTACTTATCAAAGGTTGGTCACGAAGATATTCAAAAACTAGCTCAGCAAAACCATGAAGGTATACATCGACGCATGTTGGTCAAATACGTGAGGGCCTAGGACCATGTCGACCCCTTGAAGGAAGCATTCGGCATGTGAGAAAATATGGGATGAAGCTGAACCCCAAGAAATGCGCATTCGGCGTGACCTCTAGAAAGTTTTTGGGTTTCTTGGTACCACGTCGAGGAATTAAGGTCAACCCAGATCGGATTAAGGCCATCGACGGTATATCAGAACATCTAACCACAAAGAAGCAAGTCCAGAGACTGACTATCCGAATTGCCATCCTACCCAGATTCATCTCGCGGTCGTCCGATAGATGTCATAGATTTTTAACGTACTCAAAATGGATAATATACTTTAGTGGATGCTCGTATGTGTACGAGAATTCAAAGAACTTAAGGAATACAAGTTATCGTCACCCTTGCTATCGAAGCACGAGCCCAGGGAGCGTCTTCTCATTTACCTTGCCATTTCGTAAGTAGCAGTAAGTGTAGTCCTGGGTCGAGAAGACAAAGGTATGCAATCTCTAATTTATTATATCAGTAAAACACTTGTCGACGCCGAGATGAGGTACCCTCACCTCGAGAAAGTAGACCTTGCCCTGTTCATAGCTTCAAGAAAGCTTAAGCCATACTTCAAGAGTTCCAGTGCCACCCGATCTCGATCGTCACCATGTTTTCTTTAAGAAGCATATTACACAAATCCGAGCTGTCGGGGAGGCTGGCCAAGTGGGAAATTGAATTAAGTGAGAACGACATCACTTATCAGCCTCGCACAATAATAAAGTTGCAAGTGCTTGCCGACTTTGTCGTGGACTTTAGCACAAAAGTAATGCCTGAGGCTGAGAAAGAAGCCACTCAATCTTTTATCAAACACAGGACCTGTGGGTCCTACACACAGATGGCGCGTCTAATGTCTGCAGATCCGAACCGGGACTCGTGCTCAAGGTTCCCACCGGAAAAATATTTGCCAATCCATAAGATGCCTAGATATGACTAACAACGAGGTCGAGTATGAATCCATAATTGCAGGATTGAGACTAGCACTCGAATATAGGGCGAGGCGATTGAAGCTATGTTGTGATTCTCAGCTCGTAGTCAACCAAGTTACTGGTACTTTCCAAATCAAAGAGCAGAGATTGAAGAAATATCAAGCTGAGATCTGCAAATTGTTGCCCAATTTAGACGAATGCCAGCTCAACCAGATTCCACGAACTCAGAGCTTCGAAGCATATGGCCTCGCCAAATTGACCGCCGCAATCAAAAGCATAACTCTTGGGGATAAGAGCGTGGTACATCTCCTCAGCTCGGCATTAGACCACATCGAGGTAAAATCTGTAAATTTAACTTGGGACTGGCGCAATTGTATTATAAACTATTTGCAGGACGACAACCTTCCAAACGATAAAAAAGAAGCCAAATAGCTGAGAATGTAAGCCTCTAGGTACAACCTCCTCTATAATGACTTGTATAAGAGAACGTACGACGACCCATTAGCAAAATTCTTAGGTCTGAACCAAATCCAATGCGTTCTTGAGGAAGTCCACGAAGGTCATTGCGTTAGTTACTTTGGTGACCCAACACTTGTCAGGTGCCTCATACGGGCTGGATATTATTAGCCCACCATGAAAAAGACACCCTAGAATTTGTGAAGAAATATGAGTAGTGTCAAAAATACGCTCCATAAATCCACCAAGCAGGCAAACATCTATACTCTGTCACCTCTCTATGGCCATTTATTAAATGGGAAATGGATATTGTGGGACCACTTCCTCCAGGACGAGGTAATGTAAAATTCTCTTTAGTTTTGACTGACTATTTCTAAGTGGGTGTAAGCAAGAGCATTCTCCTAAATCTGCGAGCAAAAGGTAATCGCCTTTATATGGAAAAACATCATCTACCGGTTCAGCCTACCTAAAGAGATAAGTGGTGACAACGGACCATAATTCATGGGAATAAAACCCATAGAGTTCCTCGAAAAAAGGTGCATCAAAACGATACTTTCAACTCCTTACCACTCGGCCAACAAGGGGCATGAGAAGTCCTCCAACAAATATATCTTAAATATCATGAAGAAGAAACTCGAAGAGGCCACGGGACTATGGCCAAAATACTCCCAAAAGTATTATGGGCGCATAGAACAACCCCGAAAACGAGCATAGGAGAAACACCTTATTCTCTAGTCTATGGAACGGAAGCGGTCATACCAGTCGAAGTCAGAGAACCCAGCCTGAGGTACTCCCATGAAAGCAACACCGACAATGACGAGAATAGGAAACAAGAACTCGACGAGATATGGCATACATGAGAATGATCACACAGAAACAACAAGCAGAACGCTACTACAATACAAAGGCAAAGGTACGATTGCTCAAGATCGGGGACTACATGCTCAAAGCCAAGACCCAAGCAGGAAGAGATCCACGAGAGGGAAAATTAGGAAATAACAGGGACGGACCATACAAAATCATAGGCAAAGCGGACAAGGGTTCATTCCAACTGGTAACTATGGAAGGGAAGCTCCTACCAAATAATTGGAATATCAGTCACCTTAAGTACTTCAACTTCTAAAAGAAAAAAGAAATGCCCCGTAAGTCGTACCTTTTTTTTACCTCACTCGAGTTTTGTCTAGAGTTTTCTCAAGGAGGTTTTTAACGAGGCGACATGTGGGAAAATTCGAGTTGGAGTACGCGAGAGCATATATGTTTTTCATTGCGTGACTCCTCAAGAATCTTCAAGTCGAACAATAAAGGGACGAGACATACTAGGACTCCGATTGGGATATCAACCAGTACCCGAAACTTGTAATTTTCTCCAAAAGTTGCCTAAGAGCTAAACGATGTAATCAAAGCAATGATAATCGAAGTAAATAAGATACACGTCCATTGAAACTGCTCTCCTGAAATGGTACATTCGATCAACTCTAACAACACCTATCGGCCCTCGGCCACAACTGTCCCTCGGCCACGACTTAATAAAATGGTACGTTCGATCAACTTGAACAACACCCATCGGCCCTCGGACAAGACTTAAAAAAGTAAGTTTAACCAGCTCACACAACACTTATCGGCCCCTGGCCACGACTTAACAAAAAGGTAAGTTCGACCAGCTCGAACGATACCTATCGGCCCCTGGCCACAACTTAACAAAAAGTTAAGTTCAACCAGCTAGAACAACTTCTATCGGCTCTCGACCACGACTTAATGAAAGGTAAGTTCGACCAGCTCAAAAAACTCTTATCGGCCCTTGGCCATGACTTAATGAAGGGTAAGTTCGACCAGCTCGAACAACTCCTATCGGCCCTCGACCTCAACCTAACTCAATAGAAGATAAGTTCGACCGTTCGAACAACACTTATCGACCCTCAGCCAAAACAAGAATAGAAGATAATAATAAAGAATCAAAACGCAAGTACGAACACAAGAACACACAAAGACAAAAAAGGTACATATAAAACCAAAACAAGTTTTGTATTCATAGAAAAAGTTTTTGCAAAGACGTTCGAAAAAAGGTACAGTACAAAAGTTGAACAAAAATAAAAAAGATAAACATTCAATGGCCGTCGCCACCCTAATCTCCACCTTCCTCTCTTTCCCTGCCTAGGCCATAAGCATAGTCATACCAAGCACTATCTGCAAGCTGGTCCACACCTCCCTCATCGCTTTCCTCGTAATCAGGCCGAGGTGTGGCAGGACCATAGTCGCAGGCGAGCCGGGCCTCGCGAGCTTTGAATCGAGCCTTATCAATGATCGTATCAAAGACAATCATGTCTTGTTCAACTCACGAATCACGAATCACGTCCAATCGGGCTTTTGCGATGATCCGGTCCTCGTACTCCTCTCAGGGAATGTCAGGAAATTCAGAGGCGTGAGACGTAGAGGGCCGCTCAAGCAGTCGAGCATTCTCGGCCTCGGTAGCAGAAACTCGCTCAAGCAGCTCGGAATTCTCCTTATCCAACTCTCCAATTATCTCCTCGAGCCTGGCCACTTTAGCTTCTACCGTTGACAGAGCATTATCCCGCTAAGAACGAAGAGTCCTATTCGCCAACTCCAAAACATCAGCCCTTCTCCGAATTTCTATTCGGGAGTACTTTGCCTGTTCAAGCATCTGCTACTTCTCAGAGACCTCCCCCCTAAGAGCATCTATCTCAAACTGACACCCGTCCAACTGACTTTACACTTGAACCACCTGGCTCTAGAGGTCGTTGCATTGGGCCTCCACGCCTTTACTCAACTGAAGCTCTTCTTCTTTCCTTTTCAGCACTCCCTCGAGCATTCTGAATCGCTCCACGGACACCATCAACTCTTTGTCTTTCTTCTTCAACTCCTCCCTCAAGGCAGGCATGTCGCCCTCCTCGCGAAGCTGCCTCTAAGCATCCTGGTACTTCTCGTAGAATTCCTAGTACTTAGCCTTCAGCTTCTGGTAGATCTCCTTCCGCTTTTTCTCCCTCCGCACGCTCTGATCTCCAAAATAATAGTCTGCAAACCAAAGTAAAGTAAAAATAAAGACTTAGAAACAAGTCAAAGTAAAGAAAAAAGAACAAGATATGACTACACTTACCCTGAGAGCGAGGCCGGTGATGCTCTTCGATAAGGTGCTGTCCCTCAGTTCTTTGAGAGTGACATGCTCAACTTGGGAGCAGAGGGGACCAAGGGTGTTAACCACGTCCTCGGAGTCCTTTAGCAGATCAAGATTCATTGGAATCGTGATAGTTCTTGCACCCCCCCCCCCCCTCTATCCTCACCTCGATCTGAGTAGATCCCTCATCGATCATCTTAAGATCCTTGGGGTGGATGTCGGAACCAGACTCATCACCCTCGTCGATGGGACCCTTGTCTTTGTTCCCAGAGCTATCACCAAACGCCCCCTCCGCGACCATCTCATTCCCAGGGCGCGAAGGTACGACTGCGTTGATCTCTTCTAACTGAGGCACCTTAGAGGTCGCATGCTTCCCATAAATTATTGTTGCAGTCTCCTGCACCACGATCTCGTCCTCTAACAAGACAATGATCGTGGGCATGCCTTCTCCTATATCAACGACCTTCCTTTTGCGGGGTCTAAGTCCGCGTCATGTGGAGAAACCTCCTCGTCCTCGACGATGAACGAAACCAAGGAGGGAGCGGGCTTAGTAGTTGAGACGGGAGCGGAGAAAAGGCGTAGTAACCCTTTTCCTCCTAAACGAAGGCACATGCGCCTTGTTCCTTCTTGCACCACCCCTGACAGAACCTAGCGGAAACACGAAAATGTAAGCACGATGAAGTAAACAAGTACAAGTGCGACGCCGACCAGAAGAATGAAATTACCTATCGAGGGAGGACCGGTCTGAACTTCTAAAAGAAGCTCGGAAAATCAAGAATCCCCGTTGTACAGGGGAGAGCTTGTCTAACCCGGTCGGCGAGATGCGTCACCAATTGAAGAGGTCGACCAATAGCTGCAGAACAAGAAGGGTTATTCAACAAGCTCAGAATGAACAACTATTTGGAGAGGTAGAAGCAAGAGTACAAGTACTTACGAGTGCGGTTCCAGATCTCAGGGAAACCTGTAACATCGACCATGATGACCTTAGTCTTGACAAAGAAGAAGTCGAGCCAGAATTGCCGACTACCTTTATTATCGATTTTTACCACCAGGCACTTACGCCCATTTTGTTGAAGGTTCAACATCGTGCCTCGACAGAAGCTGGGCGCGAATAGATGCACCAAATGTCGCAATGTAACCTCGACACCAGCCAATTCAGCAAACTTCGATAGCTTCTTGATCACCTTATAAACATAAGGGGCAAGCTTAGTAGGGAAAACCTTATAATAACAACAAAACTCTTCCACCAACGGAATGAGGGGGAACGAGTAGCCGACGGTGGACGGGTAGGCATAAAGAGCATAGTACCCATGACGGTGGGCGTGCATATCGCCGTTGTTAGCAGGTATCAGCTCCACATGGTCAGGAAGGTCATACTTGACTTTATACTTAGCCAAATGCTTTGCCGTCATGGAAGATTGGAAAATCTCAGTCATCACCTCCGGTAGCCATTGAAGATCAGGTTTAGCATCAGGACTACGGGGGATGATCTCCTCCACTGAAAGGAGAGCCTCCTCTTCAGCAGCAGAGATGGTTCCTTCCCCATGAACGGGAAATACGACAGCCATTGGAGTGGGTTGGGCCTCTTCATCAACCCAGAAAAAAGGTTCGACATGGCTATGAGATTAGAGGATTAGGAGCAAAAAGCAAGGAATATTGGAAGAAAACTCAGAGTTGGTAGAGCCATAAAAACAAGTGAAAGCAAAAGCAATTTCAAAGGAGGTAAAACTTGAATAATGGTGGAAAAATCCCTATTTATAGAGGAGAAGCACCGATTCTGAAACGGGTCATCATGATTGCCACTAGAATCGAAATAGCATAATCAATCAGAAGCCGCACGTATATCAATGCAGCATATCGGGAACATGCGTCATCATGACGAATGACGTCATGACGTCACACCTTTTCTTTGACAAGATGGTTCCATTGAATTGCCCAGTAAGACTAAGATTTTGAAATATACGGTCTTCAAAATTCCACGTCGCTCGCTTTTCACAACGACCATGACTGCTGTTATTCGCTCATTGGACTCACCCACGACGACGACCTCAACAAGCTGATGGACTAACTCTATGGGCGAAAAATATCACGTTATATATTGACCAAGTCAACATAAATGGAGCCTTCGAAAACTGCCATGTGTCGTTGATAGGATACAATAACCTGACCTAAAGGGTCGACGTCATGATGAGGCAATGCGTCACCGACGAGGTCGAAGTGACTCGATAGAGGACGAGGATGAGCACTCCTTTTTGGAAAGCAGTAACAGTCTAGTTCTAGGATCACTATTCCCTAGAAAATAGTCCAGTGAATATTCTTTCTAGTTGTACTATCTAGGGTTTTGTGGCTCATGCACCCTTATAAATAGAAAGATATGTAGTTATAAGAGGGATTGTGACACTTTTCGGTAAAGAACAACACATTGACATTCTTTGAAGATTCTCTCTTTATCATATACATACAAAGTTCACATTTTTACATCTTTATCTATCTTTTCTTCCCCGATCCAAAAAGGATCCGAATATCAAAAAGCTTATCATTATCCATCATTGTTAGAAGAATTATTGGAGTCTCACCTTTTGTCGGGTGACTTTTACTCATATATTTACTTAAATATCGTTTATTGCTATTTACTGCTACCTTCCGTATTCTTGAATCATTCATTACACCATTATTGTTATCATTTATTGCCATTCAACAGCACACGTGAGATATTTCCTATAAATACACTTGGTCTATCCTTTGGGTATTAATATCGGTTAAGATTTAACTCTATTTCATTATAAATTTGATTGTATAAATCTATATCTAAATTTTGGGTCATACCATATTGTCCTTGGACGGATTGGATGAACAATGTTTACGTTTTTCTTCTTAAAATCGAATGCATATATCACTTTGTCCTGCATTTACATATTCACACATGCTTGGATGGATATCTGCGCACACGTATGTATGATCAAACAATAAGAAATCAAAACGTTGAAAAACAAACTGATGCTAAAAGCACTACAAATGGAAATATGCAGAATTAGTTTTATATATAGTTTGATTTCCTTTGTATAGATAAGAAATCCACTAGATTTGGCTTTCAGAAGCAAAAAAATCCAAACCTGTTATGAAATAATAAAAGAAGAAAGAAGAGTGTGACAGGGAAAAGTAGGGAGAGATAATTCTTATTGATTTGAGAGGGTCACTTAGCCACCAAGTAATAAACCCTAGAATCTTTCTAAATATAGACATTCACCATAAATAAAATTTTATTTATAACACTACCCCTTGAATGTCTATTCAACAGATAATGTGCCTCGTTAAAACCTTAACTAAAATAAAATCCAGTGGAAAAAAAATTCTAGAAAAGGAAAAAGAGTACACATATCTAACAATACGCCTTTTGGTTGCCTCGTTAAAAACCTTGCAAGGAAAACCCAGTGGGACAAAACCTTGTAAGGGAAAAAGAGTACAACGCGTATTAACTCCCCCTCATGAGAGCATCACTTCACATCCTTAAGCACTTGCATTCCAATCTTGTGCACCATCTTCAAAAGATCTTTTGAACGAATTTGTTTGACCTTGAAATCATCATTCCTAATAGATGTATTGTCTTCATATGATCTTGTTGGAATCGTCAGTTCAATATCTTCACATAGAGGTGAAAACTCTTGCTATCATATTATCATGCATATAGTTATAGCAAGATACATTTGTGCACAAATTGCACTGATGAAGTGGTACTTCAAGATCAAGAATTGTATATGCTTCAAGCAACTTAAATCCTTCATGGATTGTCATATAAG
>NW_017670328.1:763648-779244 GCF_001879085.1 Nicotiana attenuata
TTTACAAAATCTCATGCCAAATCGATGACAAATATTTTTCACAGAGTGAAAGATTATTTTGAGAATCCTTATTGTTCTCATTACCACAAATGATGACGATTATAATTTCGTCTATTGCCACGTCCATATCCATTGATACATTCATAGTAATAATTTTGGTTCTTTCAGACTTATCTACATACTGCTAATCACATTCTCTTAAGGGAATGAGAATGGAGCAAATTCAATGGGACGAGTTTTCAATTCTTTGTCCACAATCATACATGAATTTGATCATGGCGAGGCATAGAAATTTTACCACTTCAGGTGGTTATAATTTCTAACAAACTCCATTAGAGTTATAATCAAACTTTGTTGTCTTTGCTTGTATTTAAAATTAAAGTATAGAATAAAAGAGAAAAATACGGTAAAATACTTACCTTAAATCCAGAATTTAATCATGAAGGAAGTTCATGGAATAATTGACAATCATTATGCTCAATCCCAAAGCTTCTACTCAATTTGTTAGAGTCTCGTGCTGATAACGTGTTATGAAATAATAAAAGAAGAAAGAAGAGTGTTGCAGAGAAAAGTAGGGAGAGATAATTCTTATTGATTTGGGATGAATTACAATGGAATAGAACCCTCTATTTATAGGGAGAGGGTGACTTAGCCACCAAGTATTAAACCCTAAAATCTTTCTAAATATAGACATTCACCATAAATAAAATTTTATTTATAACAAAACCAAACTATAAACACCCCCAGTTTGCAAAAAATTGGAAAACGAACAAACTACTTAAGAACATGCTTGTAGTCGATCTAATCAAGTTTAACATAATTAAGGATGTTTAAATTGATTTTTGCTCCAAAAAAATGAATAAGTTGAGATCGAGCGCTGCTCGATCACAAACGTGCTGGATTATTCAACTAATACATTGACGAATAAATTATATTCCACTTTTCAAAACCAAATTTGATCAAATTATTGTTTGAAGCTTGAGAAATTTCAATATTTATGCAACGCAATTGTGTTGCTCGAGTGAAAATGAATTTTGAAATGCTTACGTTATTTTATGTGGCGAATTGGAGCGCGATAGTCAAATTACTTTATTTTCGATATAAATTTAGTCCTAGGTTCTTTAATTAAGTTTTTTTTTCTTTTAATACTTGAAAACAACCTTTTTGATTCCCAAATAATAATAGTGTTACATAATATGAAGCAATTTACTCAATTTTTTCTTCTGCATTTACATTTGTGTTTATACCGTTTTCTCACATGAGCGACTCCTGGATACTCAAAGGAGTTGTTTGGCTGGGGCTTTAAGTATAACTGTATGGGTCAAAATCTGACCACGCGTGGATTAGCGCTAAAAGGAACGGTAAGGGGTCGACTAAGCCGTGGTCGTACCCACAAGGCGTAATAACGACGAGTATCTCGGCCACTGCCGAGATCGAGCCATCAGAAAGCTTGTATAGTGAAGTAAAAGTCATGATACTTAGGGGAGCGACGCAAAGTGAGATCAAGAGAGGAAAGTCCCCTGGTCAAAGACCATTGGACAAAAGGGAATACTTATGATATATATAGGGGGGAGGAAGACAGAAAAAGGGGGATCTCTCTCCTATAGAGAAAAAAGGCAGAAGAACCAGAGAAAGCTATAGGAGAAGAACATAAGAAGTCGCAGATCTTGGCGAAAAATCTTTGTAATCATCTTTCTTGAATAAATAAAGATAGATATTTTAACTATTAATGGCATTCCCTCTATTCTTCCTTTGTTTCTATATCACAGAGCAATACATGATGGATGTAAGCATATTACTTATATTTGATATCTTCTATAAATATTGAAAGTTCATGAGCTTGACTACATCTTATTCTCCTATCCAATGTGCTTTAATGTTTAATCTAGAGTTAATTATTCTTGGCTAAGATTTATCATCTATACTCTTATTAATTAGTTTGACAAAAAGCTTAATATTTTTTGGTCAAACAATTTTGCGCCGTCTGTGGGGATTTCTTAGCCAAAATTTTAGTTTTCTCTAGATCTAAAACCAGCCAAAGTATCACTTCCTGACTATCATAGCCTCACCAACTCAGTATAAACACCAACTCGAAAAAGTGATAGATAAGCTTTTGAGATAACCAAATCAATCTGGGTCAGATCTCTACATGAAATCGAACTAGGTCCGATGTCTAGCAAAACCCACGCCTCGCCTGTAGCTACGGGTTCGGATCGTCGTGTGAGTACTAAAAGTGGGATTGCAGTCACTACGCACTTAGCACGCCCGCAATCCTACTTGCCGTATTAACGTTATATGCCATTCTATACTTCCACCTCTTAGGAAGGGACGATAGCCTATTGTACGATTCTTTGAAATAACCGACTTATCCTATTTTATTTTTGTATCCGTGTGCACAATTGTAATTTATATATAGGGTATATCACGTTTCCCACATTATCTGCGCACACCGCACGGGGTCAAACCGGGACTCGTGCTCAAGATCCCAACGGGCAGGGTAAGTTCAGCCCATGAGAAGCCTAGACGCGATTAACGGCGAAGCCAAACACGAGGCTGTCGAATCTGAAACCATCATTCAAGTACGGGATGGAACGGGTCGCCTTACAACGCCCTCTACCCCTTCGCCGACTTATCAGATCAAGGTAACAGGCAATTTTGTTTGGACCTAACTTGTCGTTTTTCTCTTTTGTATTCAAACGCAAGGAATACGAGCATCCTCATAGGTACGCGAACAAGGAACGGATGCCACCGAACCCACCAAGCAAAACCCCCCACACCACATCGTACCGTAAATAACAGACAAACGACTCAAAACAAGCTGGTATTATTAAGAAAATCTCCATGAGTTGGGTGATGTATAGTGATAAATGATGAAAAGTGCATATTTTTTAGTATATTTGCATATTAATTTTTGTGTGTGTCGCGGGAGATTACATGATTTTCGAAGTGAAATATACTCATTATGTGTTTCTTATGTGTAGGAACGAGTTTGGATGCTATGATCAAAAGATGACAATTCGACACAAAAAGAAGAAATTAAAGGAGTGGGAGCTCGTCTATTCTCGTGCTGGCACGAAGTCGGACGCGAAAAAGGAGAAAAGTTAAGGCACAAAACAGCGAAGCGAAGCAAAGGCACGGAGCGCTTTGCGAAATGGAAGAATCTCAAAAGCTGGATCCGCGTCAAAGTCCGCGTCTAGACGCGAAGGCAGACGCGGATTCCAGCTCTCCCATCCGAAGTTGGATTGAAGAATTTCGCCCCTCATCAACCCTAGGTCATATAAATACATCCTAAAATACCACTTTGAAGGGGGGGACACACTTTTGACATAATTTAGAACTAAGGAGGCGGGAGAGGACGTTTTTGAGAGGAAAACACAAGCACAGAGCCGCCGTGGAGGCCGGGTTTCATCTTTTCTTCCACCAACTTAGTCTTTTTATGTTTCTTTGTATGATTTGTTGTTTTGCTACCATGTCTATGTGGAGCTAAACTTCACGTTCTAGGGTTGTGGTTCTTTCATGACTATTGTTATTCGGATATTGATTTTGATTTCTTAGTTTATCATATTGGTTTATTTATTCAATCCTGCACTTAATTATTTGATTGCTTGATCACCAATTGAATACTATCTACGAATCTAGAGTTGAACTCGAAAGTGGGAATTCTAGATTGCATATAGGATTGAGTAGAGTAAGTTCTTGAACCCGGGCATCGGTAACTGATTCGCGGTTAGGATAGACATGTACCTAATTGCCTTGCTTGGTTGATTTACAGGAATTATAAATGCGTTCTTGTTGATTCTAACTCCATAGACATATAGGCGTTAGGTTAGCTTGAATAGGCGAGTAAGAACTCGACAGATTCTTATGAGCAGTATTAACCCTGTCAACCAATAAACTAGATAAATTAATTAGACAATTCAATTGAAGAATACAACAGGAATGTTAGATAGCCCATAACCCTAGATCGTTTTCATTGCATTCATATCATAAAAATCTGCTCTTCCTCTGTTCAAATTTCATTATTATATTCTTTATTTAATTAGTTTAGAATCAATTACTTCTAGGTTTAATTCTTGTTTAGATAATCAGGATAGTCTAATTTAGTTAATGGTTAATCACAAGTCCTCGTGGGATCGACATCCGACTTTTAGTCACTTTATTACTTGACGACCGCGTATACTTGCCTGTGCGTTTGGCCGCAACAAGTTTTTGGCGCCGTTGCCGGGGACTTAGAAATTAACTATATTTCTATATTAGACTTTTACTTTTATCTTTACAAGTTTTGATTTTTTTTCTTCTCTTTTTGTAAATATTTTTATTTTTACAAATATTTGAGATTTTTCTCTTAGTGTGTTCCTAGTTCTCTCAGCATGACATCTGGGGATGAAATATACGGAGGTAAGGCTATTGATGAAGACTCTTGGTTGACAAAATACTTTTATGGCTCGTATTTTTGGTCTTGTCATGGCCTGACTTCTTGGAGATCTGAATTTGAATATGGGAGTAAGGGTTGGTATTGGAATGAATATTCTCGATTAGGCGAATATGCGGAACGACGTTGTCTTCTAACAACGTTGGTGAATGATTGGTCTAAGGAGAGAGATGATCTTGCACATAAAATTGATAATTTTGGCTTGGCTGTACATAATTAGATGCATATTTGAGCACAAAGGTTGATGCGTGTAACGCCCAACAAATTAATAATGAGTTGTGTGAAACTGAAAAAAATCTTCTAGACCAAATTGAGGAGCTAAAACGAGAATACCAATCACTAGACCATGTTTTTCTTGAGGATGCCAATATTGAGAAGAGTGCTCTAGAGTCATATGAGGGAGTAGATAACATTACTTTGGGAGACTTGAGTGTATGTAAATTTGGGGATGCAAATGGTAGTAAAATTCATGAGTTAGAGCGCATTAGACCTCATTCCAATCATTTTTCCACATTGTGTTTAGATAGTAAGATAGTAATCGAGTCATCTGAGCCAATGAAGGGGTCCAAGAGTGAGGACGAGAGTGCCTATATTCTTGAATTTGTTGTGCCAAAGAGCAAAAATTACATTCCTCATCTAAAGGCCGAGAAGTGCAGAGTTAAAAATTTATTACTTGGCCTGGTTATCTTTGTAGCTCCACCAAAGGAGCATAGCCACAGACTGGATGCTCTGTTAGGGGTACAATTCATAAGTTCAAGGTGGAGACAAAAATTGGTTCAAGTCGTGCCGCGACTTTTAATTAGGCGCTTGTTGGGAGGCAACCCAACTTTACTGCTTTCTTTTATTTTTGATTTTTTTTCTTATTGTATTTTTTTGTAGTATTTTTTTTTTTGTATTTTGTAGGAGTAAGAGCATGGAGTCAAAGCCAATAGGCGAGTGCAAAATCGAGCATGTGTTTGAAACTGAGTGTGAGGTACCCACACAAGGGATCATACCTGGGAGAAGTCTGAGTATCCTGTGAGCTGCTAATTCTTCGGCCTTTGGCCTACCAGGGAGTTTCTTTTACCCTCTTGTTATGTTCAATGTGCATTGAGGACATTGCACAGTTTTAAGTGTATGGTGAGGAGATTGTCTGGGTGATTTTCTGTGCTATCTTAGTTTAGTTGTAGTGGTTTTTTTTTAAAAAAAAAAAAGAAAATGAAATTTTTTTTTTTGAAAGATTTGGACTTTTCCCGACGATGGATCTCCTAGACAGTTTTCTTGAGGGATTAAAGTCTAAACAAAAATCCAAAAATATATCTTTTATTTTTCTTTAGGTAGTAATAATCCCCCGTGGTTTTTCTTTGTGCCTCGGTTCTTTTCCATGGGATGTAGTTTGAACCGGGTAGTAGTATTTTTTTATATTTTTAGAGTAGATTAGAATTTAGGGAATAAATGGAGGAAGAATGATGAACCTAGGCGCCCTTGACTTGTTTGATAGTAGCATATTTAGGCTTAGCATGTGTAGTATCTTCCTTATGATTTGAAATTATTGATGATGCCTTATATGTCGGATAGCATGCCTTGTGATGCCTATGTCTCGTTTTCTTGACTTATGTTCACTTTGTGCTTCATGCTTAATATCTCGTGGCTCTGTGAATACTTGCATTTGTTTGAGAGTCGGAATGAGACCGTTCTTAGTGAGTCATGTGCCATGTGTGGTGAGGTTTTTGTATAGTCTATGTATTGTACTTGTGTCTAGAACTTGCCCGGTATGTGAGTTGAAGCAAAATTTTAGGTGATGTTCGGTTTGAAAAGTGACTTTAGGCTTTCTTTGATTTTTTTTAGAGCTTAATTGCTTATATCAAATAAAATTTATCCCTAGTTAAACCTTTTGAGCCTATAGACTTTTATTTGGCACCCACATTACAAGCATATACCCTTTTTGTTCTTAAATTGATATTGTTTTGATCCTTTTTCCTCTTAAAGCACTTTAATTGTGAGATGAACTCTAAAAGAAGTAAGAAGGAACTAAGTATGGGGTGGCTTTTGAGTGGAACCAATAAAAGGAAGAAAGGTGCACTTGTTTTTTAAAATAATACACCACTGGCGGAAATTGAAAAAAAAAAGAAAAAAAAATAGAGATGAATAAATTGTTGTCTTGTTCTTGCTAGTGGGTATGAATTAATGTAGTGCTTAAAAAAGAAGGGAGCATTTTGAGGGTGATATTGTTTGTGAAATTGAAGTGAATTGAAGAAATTGCGCTTAGTTATCATGTGATGTGTTAAAAGTGCTTAGGAGGGTTAGTCACTATTCCTAAATATATCCTACCCGTCCCTTGGCCCACATTACAACTACGAAAAAGTCCTAATTAATTTTAGATCGAGAAAGCCTACATTAGTAGAGATTTACATTAGGGCAAGCCTATGGTGCCAATTACATGCATGTGACTTCTTTTGTGAGGGTGAGCGATATTTTTTTTTTGATATATATGAGTCCTTAAAATATATTTGATCATGAGATTCGAATGTTTGGATTCAAATTACTCTCTTGCCTTGGTTGTGAGGGCACATGGTTTCACGAAGGATAGGTAACATTTTTAGACTTCTCAAGGATGTTGGGTGTTCAAGCCATGAGTACATTGTGACATTGAGTCGTTTTGTGAGGCTATGATTGTTATGAGCATGTTGTCTTTGTCTGAATATTTTTTAAGTTGGCATAAGAAAAAGGAAAGTGTATGTGATTGCATATGCTAATGTTTAATTGTTGCTATCAACAAGGTCATTGGTGTAGTGTGCCTCAATTGTGTAAACAAAGTGCACAAGGATAGTGTGAATTGTTAGTTGACTCGAGGACGAGCAACGTTTAAGTGTGGGGTAGTGATGTTTGGTGATAAATGATGAAAAGTGCATATTTTTTAGTATATTTGCATATTAATTTTTGTGTGTGTCGCGGGAGATTACATGATTTTCGAAGTGAAATATACTCATTATGTGTTTCTTATGTGTAGGAACGAGTTTGGATGCTAAATGATCAAAAGATGACAATTCGACACAAAAAGAAGAAATTAAAGGAGTGGGAGCTCGTCTATTCTCGTGCGTGGCACGAAGTCGGACGCGAAAAAGGAGAAAAGTTAAGGCACAAAACAGCGAAGCGAAGCAAAGGCACGGAGTGCTTCGCGAAATGGAAGAATCTAAAAAGCTGGATACGCGTCAAAGTCCGCGTCTAGACGCGAAGGCAGACGCGGATCCGCATCAAAGTCCGCGTCTAGACGCGAAGGCAGACACGAATTCCAGCTCTCCCATCCGAAGTTGGATTGAAGCATTTCGCCCCTCATCAACCCTAGGTCATATAAATACATCCTAAAATACCACTTTGAAGGGGGGACACACTTTTGACATAATTTAGAACTAAGGAGGCGGGAGAGAACGTTTTTGAGAGGAAAACACAAGCACAGAGCCGCCGTGGAGGCCGGGTTTCATCTTTTCTTCCACCAACTTAGTCTTTTTATGTTTCTTTGTATGATTTGTTGTTTTGCTACCATGTCTATGTGGAGCTAAACTTCACGTTCTAGGGTTGTGGTTCTTTCATGACTATTGTTATTCGGATATTGATTTTGATTTCTTAGTTTATCATATTGGTTTATTATTCAATCCTGCACTTAATTATTTGATTGCTTGATCACCAATTGAATACTATCTACGAATCTAGAGTTGAACTCGAAAGTGGGAATTCTAGATTGCGTATAGGATTGAGTAGAGTAAGTTCTTGAACTCGGGCATCGGGTAACGGATTCGCGATTAGGATAGACATGTACCTAATTGCCTTGCTTGGTTGATTTACAGGAATTATAAATGTGTTCTTGTTGATTCTAACTCCATAGACATATAGGCGTTAGGTTAGCTTGAATAGGCGAGTAAGAACTCGACAGATTCTTATGAGCAGTATTAACCCTGTCAACCAATAAACTAGATAAATTAATTAGACAATTCAATTGAAGAATACAATAGGAATGTTAGATAGCCCATAACCCTAGATCGTTTTCATTACATTGATATCATAAAAATCTGCTCTTCCTCTGTTCAAAGTTCATTATTTATACTCTTTATTTAATTAGTTTAGAATCAATTACTTCTAGGTTTAATTCTTGTTTAGATAATCAGGATAGTCTAATTTAGTTAATGGTTAATCACAAGTCCTCGTGGGATCGACATCCGGCCTTTAGTCACTTTATTACTTGACGACCGCGTATACTTGCGTGTGCGTTTGGGAGCAACATTGGGACTAAGCGGTGAGCCCGTGGAACGTACAGTCCCTCCGACGCAACTAGAACTTGAACTCGATAAGCTTGCATGAATATTCGCCATGACAATCTTACGCCAACTCCACCGACACATACACACCGCAACGACGCATAACGTCCTCCAATGAAAACAAAATCAAACAAACCGGGACTCATCCTGACGCGCAGTACTCTCTAATTAAAAAAAGTTAAAAAAATCGGGACTCGCCCCGAAGCACACAAAAAATACGGCAATGAGTGATGTTCTCCAATAAAAACTACGCAACAGGTAAACCCCCGCTCCATCGCCAAACGGGTTACAATTCGACCTCGCTCGAATTAACACCCTTACGGCCATCGGCCATCACCAAACGGGTTAAAATTCGACCTTGCTTGAATTAAGACCCTTACGGCCATCGGCCATCGCCAAACGGGTTACAATTCGACCTCGCTCAAATTAACACCCTTACGGCCATCGGCCATCGCCAAACGGGTTACAATTTAATCTCGCTCCAATTAACACCCTTACGGCCATCGGCCATCGCCAAATGAAAGGGAAGTTCGACCTAGCTCGGACTCACAACGGGTTACAATTTTGACCTTTCTCGAATTCACACCCTTATGGCCGTCGTCCATCGCCGAGTAGAAGTGAAAATTCGCTCACCCGAATCTGATCAAAGTTCGACCCCATCAAACTCATAACGGGTCATAGTTCAACCTTACACGAGCTCGCCCCCCACCATCGCTAAAATCACCATGTGAAAGAGACTTCACTCAAAATTGGCAAGTCTAAATTCGACCTCGCTCGAATATATAAGTCAAAACTGACTTCACCCAAGCTGGCAAGTCCGAATTCAACCTCGTTCGAATATACAAATCAAGGTTGATTCTGCCCTAGCTGGCAAATCAGAAGTCAACCTCGCCCGAACTTACAGATCCAAAGTGACTTCATCCGAACTCACATAACAAGATCCGACCACGCTCGGATCAAGCGAGCTAGATTCGCCCTCATTCGAGTTCCCAATTAAAAGATCAGGGACTCATAAACAAAGGCGAGAAGGAAAAAGAACGTCAAGAGATACATAAGCAAAGGCGAAGCCACTATTTTATTCAGATGTACGTGCGCAATAGCCGCACCTACAAAAGATAAAAAATGGACCCTCAAGAAAAAGATGAAAATAAATAACAACAGAACAAAAAAAACTAAGTAAAAAGCTGCAACAAAGTTTCACTCGGCGTCATCTCCACCGCCGTTCTCCCCAGCATCCTCATCATCAGAAGGAAGTCCATCCTCAATCTCAACGCCCTCACCAACCTCCGGTGTCGCAGGGTCGTAACCGCAGGCAATACGATCCTCGCATGCCTTCGCCCGAGCATCTTCAAGGGCAACCTTAGGAACACTCCCCGCCTCCCACAAACCTTTGTATATATCCGTTGGGCCTCGGTATGGACCCATAGCTCGTACAAGCGGCATGGGATAGTGGCAGAGGCAAATTCAGCCTGCGCCAATAGTTGCGCCTTCTCGGCCTCAAGAATTGCGATCCGGTCTCTCAGGCTCGAAGCTTCCCGGTCAATTTCACTGATACGCTCCTCGAGCCGCGCCTCCCTCAGCATGGTCATCACCCTCTCAAATTACTTCTCAAATTTGAGGACACGGATAGTGTCTTCTAGCGCCGCCTCCCTCTCCAATGCCGACACTCGAGCATCCTCAGCTCTCTCCATCTCGGCCACTTTCTTTTCTAGCTCGACCACCTTCTCCGTCCATTCTACACTTAGAGAGTCGACTCTAGTAGTATTTTGCTCAAGTTTAGCTCGTAACGATAGCACCTTCGCCTGAAGGTCCTCGCACTCCGTGGCAACCCCTTTGCGCACCTCGAGCTCCTCGCCTTTGGCATGAAATAGCTCCTCAAGCTCACTTCATCTGCTTATAGACCGCATCAGCTCCTCATCTTTTTTCTCCAACTCCTCCCTGATGGACTGGTACTAGCGCCCACTCTAAGCTGCTCGTGCATCTCATGGCACCTGCTGCGATGCCGCTGATACTTCTCAGCCATTTTCAAAAAAATCTCGGCCCGCATCTCAGCCCTACGAGCACTCTCTATCTCCCGCATGTAAGTCTAATAAAAGAGAGAGGAGAGGAAGAGTCAGTGTAAAGACAAAGGTCACAAAATGAAGAAAACAAAGGGGAACTCACCCTTAAGGCCATCGCGGCCACACCACATGACAACCCAGAATCGCTGACCTCCTGAAGAGATCCGCTTTCAGCGGCGGAACATAGAAGATTGAACTGTGGCACCAAATCCACTGTGTCCTGCAACAGGTTGAAATCCGACGAAATTTCGAGTATACGAGAAAGGCCTTCTGCCCTTACCTCAGTTCTGGTAAAGCCTCCTCGAACATCCTCATGTCCTCAGGGTCAATGTCAGAGTCGGATTCATAATCCTCCACTATAACACCTTTCCCCCTCTCATTGGCCGAAGAAGAGGTGCAGTTCTGCCGAGATGACGATGGTCCACTCGGAACAATAATGGCAGCCTCAGAACTCCGTCTCTACGCCACAATAGCCTCTTGAACACTCGCAACGGGCGTCGCCTCCGTGTCCAGGCTTGAACCACCACCAGTTTCGGGTACCGTCGAAATAAGGCCGCCCCTAGAGGGCGTTTCGGCTAAAGAAGCCCCTTCCAACACTACCCTTCGCCTCTTCGATGGGGCCTCTCCACTACCAACGCAAGGAGATTCGCCCACTGAACGGACCGCGGGGACCTTTGTCTCCGGTTGAGGAGCAACCTCCAAGCGTACAGTCTCGGACGCTGATGCGGTCCGATGAGCGACCAGGCTCTCTACGCCCTCGCTTGCAGTAACTCTTGGTGTGGGCCAGGCGAGGGGAGCCGGTTGACGGAACGCGAGTGCAGGAGCCCTCATCTTTCTCACTCCTCTCTGACCTGTCAACAAGAAGGGATTTGATCATACAACGACAAGGTTAAAGGAACTACGGAGCAGAGAACAAAGCAAGATCACAATGAGCCAACTCATCTGTAAGAGGTTTGCGCCCAAACTTCTCATGGAAAGGCGCCCATTCACAAATTCCCATCGTGTGGGGGAGAATTGCGCTCACCCACTCATAGATACCGGCAACTAGCGGGGGAGGTAGTCTCTTGGCTACAAAAACAAAAGCAAATCCTCAGTGAAGTCATCAAAGGAAGACGACCAACGACCGTCTTAAGAAAAATTGCATGAAGTAAACAGAAAGGAAAACTCACGAACGAAATTCCACGTCTTAGGAAATCGCGCCGGGTTCTTCTCGACGTGCTTTGTTCGGACATAGAAAAAGCTCTCCCAAATGCGGTGATTGGTCTTATCGTCCATCTTCACCACCAAACTCTTGGTTCCTCGATGACGCATATAAATTATCGTACCCCGAAGAAAATGGGGGGCGAAGAGGTGGATCATGTGCCCTAGAGAAATCCCTCGGCCGGCCAGTTCCGCGTACTTAATGAGCATGAGAAAAAGCTTGTACGCATACGGAGAGAGTTGGGCCGGACACATATAGAAGCGGCAAAAATCCACCACCAAGGAAGGAAGGGGAAGCGTCTACCCCATGACGAAGGAATATGCGTAAAACGCGCAGTAGCCTGGGCGGTGTAAATGCACTATGTCCTTATCCGCCGGTACCATTTCAATAGGATCAGGGATCCCCCATTTGGCTTTGAATGCCATGATTTTCGCAACATCTATCGTGGAAGGAACGGGCTTCGACTCATCTCTGGCAGGGCTGTTAAAATCAGTTTTCGCCTTTCCCGGGCGGGGAACCACCTCATCCACTGTGGAAACCGCTCTTCTTCCACCACTTCTATTCCCTCTTCGAGTAGGGATATATCATATTCTGGCACCGGAGCACCTACAGCCTTGTCAGAGTGGGAAGAAGCACTAGCCTTTCTTTTTCTTTGATCGAAAGAAACGAGGATGATGAAGGAAAAAGACAACGGTCACAGCGAATCCTAGTAGAAGTAGAAATATGAGAGACTAAGGAGGGAGGAGAAGATTTGTGAAGTTCTTTCTCAAGCAATTGAAAAGTGTAACATTCGAATGAGAGGTTACCCCCTATTTATAGGGATATAAGTGCCCTAGGTGAGAAAACCAAGAGCCGCCAATTAGAAAACGAAAAGGGCACGGGAAACGATACAATACCTAGAAAATGTGCGCCATAATAACGCATGGGGAATATTGATGACATCCTGAACTGACGTGACGGTCCAATTTTGAACTGACGTAACGGTCCGACGCAATTCTCGAAGCGTCACATCGCTACCTCGTCATAGGGTTCTTGCCCCTCGCATGAAGCATTCAGATTTCTCCCAATTTTTGAATCAACAGAGTCCGCCCATCGAGCTCGCCAAGAGGCGACCCAAACGGGCGGAGGGACTAACTGTATGGGTCAACATATGACCACATGTGGATTAGCGCTAAAAGGAATGGTAAGGGGTCAACTAAGCCGTGGTCGTACCCACAAGGCGCAATAACGACGAGTATCTCGGCCACTGCCGAGATCGAGCCATCAGAAAGCTTGTGCGGCAAAGTAAAAGTCGTGATACTTAGGAGAGCGATGCAAAGTGAGATCAGGAGAGGAAAGTCTCTTGGTTAAAGACCATTGGACAAAAGGGAATACTTATGATATATATAGGGGGAGGAAGACAGAAAAAGGGGGATCTCTCTCCTACAGAGAAAAAAGGCAGAAGAACCAGAGAAAGCTATAGGAGAAGAACACGAGAAGTCGCAGATCTTGGTGACAAATCTTTGTAATCGTCTTTCTTGAATCAATAAAGATAGATCTTTTAACTATCAACGACATTCCCTCTGTTCCTCCTTTGTTTCTATATCACAGTACAATACATGATGTATGTAAGCATATTACTTATATTTGATATCTTCTATAAATCTTGAAAGTTCATGAGCTTGACTACATCTTATTCTCCTATCCAATGTGCTTTGATGTTTAATCTAGAGTTAATTATTTTTGGCTCAGATTTATCCTCTATACTCTTATTAATTAGTTTGACAAAAAGTTTAATATTTTTTGTTCAAACAATAACTAAATTTTACATAAATGTCAGCGCTACAATGTTTAGTTTTTGAAGAGATTTATACATGTATAAGTTATACCGAAATCTATGTATATTTTGCTAGATATAATGTAAAATAAGAATGTGAGAGTCAGTAATATATGGATTAAGTTACAAAATAACAACACTAACCTTAAATACTAATCCATGCATTACTAACTCTTATATGCTAATCCCTACGTAATTAATTCTTACATTGCTATAACAATATTTTTATATAATAGTCCTTCACCGTAAAAATCAAATCGAAACAGATTTTTTATATTATGTTAAAATATATGTCCTCTATAAAATATTTTACTATAACATCCAAAAAATATTGAAACAAATACCGTTATTATAAAGAAGTATAACTGTACGAGCGTAATTTGTCTCTAAACTAAAGGACACCTAACTTCTAGTAGTGTATTAGAATTTAGAATAACATCGTAATTGGGTTAAATGCGCACACTTTGGAGTAAAGGAAAAGTCTAGGAGGAAAAGGAAAGACCAAAAATGTCAATGTCATAGTTTTAGATGCTTTGCACCAGGTTGGGGGGAGAAGACCATGTGACTCCATTCAGCTTCTGTCTTCGCCATCCCCACCAAAAGAGTTTCTATTTTTAGAAATTAAAAGAACAATATTAAACCAAAGGGATAAACTTGTCATTAAGCAAACCCTTTCTCCTAATCTTGTACCACTATTTTCTTATTAATTTGTACTTAGGAATAATGACATATTTTTATATTAAAAAATAATTTAATTTTATATATTATTCTCTCCATTTTAAAAAGAAGAATTTATTTACTTTTTAGTCAATTTAAAAAATTGCTTTCCTGAGCCGATGGTTTATTGGAAATAACTTCTCTATTCTCACAAGGTAAGGGTAAGGTCTGCATACACACCACCCTCCCTAGGCCCCACAGCGTGAGATAATACTGAGTATTGTTGTTCTTGTTGTCAATCTAAAAAATAATGAACTATTTCTAAATTTGAAATAAATTAGTTTTAAAATTCTCTTGTTGCCCTTAATTAAATGATTTATATCTACACAAATATTTATAGATTGTTTTAGATCACAAGTTTTAAAATTTTTTTTTTTTCTTAAACTTTGTACCTAGTTAAATAAATTCAAATAAATTAAAACGGAGGAAGTATAATTTACCCTTAATAGCATACTTTATATAGTTACAAAAACCTTTCGAGATCTTAAACCGTAGAATTTTTTTTTTAGAAAAAAAAAAATCATGTCCAGTCAAACACTGCCACATCAACCAAGAAGGGATAAATATTTTCAAAATAACAATACTGTAGTAACTAAGGACAGATGTGCAATTTCCGTAAAATTCAAGGGCCTTTTTGAAAGTAGACATGCATAAAAAGGCAACTCTCTGTATTCAAACCAAACCAATTGGCCGTTCTTCCTCTTACTGTCATTCTTCTTCTTATTTACTACTGTTAGAAAATAATGGAGTCGAAAATGAAAGGTTTATCGCTGCTGCTTGTGCTACTGTGCGCCATTTTCAACATTTCCTTATCCTTAACTGATGGTAAGATCCAAAACAGTTGCTTCTTTATCTCCAGTAATGATTTAATGTCCACTTCTAGCTAGCAACTTTGATATTTTTAGAATTTGATGAAATGTTGGCTATTTTTATGTTGTTTTTGTAACTTCAATCTTTACATATGTAGTTTCTTGATATTTAATGAAATTTGGTTACTTTTAGGTATATAATAAGAAATGTCATTATTCAGTTCCCAGAACTTTTGATGGGAATTTTGGTGTCTTTATATATCTTACAG